>NW_024070203.1:53165309-53237573 GCF_014754425.2 Oryx dammah | reverse complement strand
CTGCTGCTGCTGCTGCTGCTGCTGCTGCTGCTGCTGCTGCTGCTGCTGCTGCTGCTGTTAAGTCACTTCAGTCGTGTCCAACTCTGTGCGACCCCATAGATGGCAGCCCTCCAGGCTTCTCTGTCCATGGGATTCTCTAGGCAAGAATACTGGAGTGGGTTGCCATTTCCTTCTCCCCACCCTCACTCAAGTACATGGAATTCTCTGGTCCCAGTACTGTTCCTGATTATGAGGAAAATGGCAAAAATATGACTGACTGCAATGACCACCTAGTTTTTCTGCCTAGATCTGAGTTGGTTTAATCTCATTATTACTGAAAATTTGCCTACAACATATGTATAATCTTGACTCTTACAAGAAGTAGAGTTTATGAATGTCTGCTTTTTGCTTTAGAGTTTTTAAACTGCAACTGGTACCAAGTAATAGACTGATGGTATAGAAAAATATTTTATAATCTGATATACAATATTTTAAAATTTTCTCCTGAAAACATAAAAAAGGAAAATCTAACTCTTAACGTTTTGTTTAGTTTTGTCAAAATTTTAATATGTTACGCATGAGAAAACAGAAAAGCTATTTCACACAAAATATGTAAATTGTGATGAAAGGATAAGGCATAAAATGATATGTACCAGTCTATATAAGAAAACAAAAATGGACATGAATATTATGGCAACTTTCTTCATTTTGAAAGTCTATCTTATTTAGAAATACTAGGAACCAGTGTTTGATGAAGATATGAAAACTTACTTATATCCAAGTTTCTTATCTATGTGTACCATTCCATTCCATTTGTTTTACTTAAATCTTTCTTATATATTTTTGAGCCTCTTCAGAGAAGGCAATCTCAAATAATAAAGAATCATTATAAACAATTTAATGAGACAAAGTGTGAAGTTCAGAGAGTAAAGGAAAGGATGGAGTTGTTTTTATTTGTATCTCTTGTTATTCACAATGTCCATAGAAAAATATATGCTACAAGATACAGATTTAATTAAACATGCTGACTAAAGAAAGTACAGAAACTATCAAAACATATGCTATTCAACACTGAAATGGCCTATCCTGAGAGATTATTGAATTTCCTACCCTGAGAATGTAATTGTGGAGAATTAGTCTGTCATGAATCCTAGAAGAAGAGATAAAGGAGACCTCTTCTAGTCTGAAGAGCTTAAGAAATGTTTATTAAACTATGTATGCCAAAAGGTCATTAGGTAAAAAGAGATGTCCCAAATACACAGTTCAGTACCCTATCACACATTAAAAGCTTTGTAAATATTATGCTCTATTACAGCTTAAACTACATTTAACTCTTAAAATACACAATATAATCAGTCCATCAATGGCCCAAAGCCTCTAGCATTGAAAGCCAAAACTGTGTGCCATTGCTATTCCCATTGTACAAGGATCAATTTACACAAGGTGATTACCGAAAAAACAATAGCCACTGATAGACGTTACTCTTTTATATTATCAAATTCAATGTTTTAACTTAATGGCAAAGCGTAGACAACATTAGGTGGGGGAAGGTATTCTTGGGTTGTGACAATGTCTTAAAAATTTGACTCACAAAGCTACCTTTTACTCTCTCATACTCACAAGGATGCCCATATACATGTGCACTTGCTATGAACACTAATTTCAGAAAAAAAGCAAATTTTAGTGAAAGTTATGCTTCTCAACATAGGTAATCAAGATAAATGGAATTTGTCACTACCCTACAGCATCTTTCCAGCTAGAGGTGCTGCGTTTGTTGTTGTCTTAGTCACTAAGTCAAGTCTGACTCTTTGTGACCCCATGGACTGTAGCATGCCAGGCTCCTCTGTCCACGGGATTTCCCAGGCAAACGTGCTGGAGTCGGCTGCCATTTCCTTTTCTAGGGGATCTTACTGATCCAGGGACTGAACCTTCATCTCTTATGTCTCCTGTATTGGCAGATGGGTTCTTCACCACTGAGTCACTTGAGAAGCCCCAGTGATGCTGTGTGCTCAGAACTAAGTTCTGCTTAGTACACTGTTTCAATGGAGTTCATCCTGGCTTCAGTCTGCTTCCCAGCCTTACCACCCTCAAGACAACTGGGAGCCAGGGAAATGTACAAGGTAAGAAAAGTAATGAGTAATTTTTCATAGTATCTTTCTTTAAACACACCCAGCTTATGGTTAAATATTTACTACCAAAATTTATCAAAGTTCACTCAAATAGTTGTTCTTTTTAAACATTTTTTCTTCCAGTTTTATTGAAATATACTTGACATACAGCACTCCATACGTTTAAGGTGTATAGCATTATTATTTGATTCGCATGCATCAGGGAGTGATTATCACAATAAGTTTACTGACTGGACATCATTTCATAGATATCAAATTAAAGCAGAAAAAAAAATTTCTTGGGATGAGAACTCTTATGATTTACTCTTAACTGCTTTCATATATAATGAGTAGCATCACTAATTATATTTATCATGTTGTAAGTTACATCCTTAATATGTATAACCAGAAGTTTCTACCTTCTGACTACCTCTGTTTTTCACAATCTAGAGGTGTTTAAGAACAAGTCATATGCTGAATTTTAGCTCCTTCTACTTCAGAGTTACTGAATAAGGAGACTAGGAATGGAGAAGACATGCATTTCCTAATAACACTTTATTCTGTCTTCTCTTTGCACTCCTTCTTTAGAGAGAGAGAAAAGAGCCAAGACTAGAAAGCTAAAGTGTAACCTGAGACCAGAATTGCAGTATTCCCTCAGTTTGTTCAAATCCCAACCTTCTTAAGCATTTCTCTGGTTTCTCCATGGCCAAAAAATAAAGCAGGAAAAAATGAGGAAATCAGGAAAATTATTGTTTGGTTATCCCAGCAAGGCAATGGCACCCCACTCCAGTGCTCTTGCCTGGAAAATCCCATGGATGGCAGAGCCTGGTAAGCTGCAGTCCATGGGGTCTCAAAGAGTCGGACACGACTGAGCGACTTCCCTTTCCCGCTCCCTATCCCAGTAAGAGGTCTTTCCTTACTGATAATGGAATTCAGTGTGTTTCATAACAAGTCCAGTTAAATTTAATTTATGCTTTCTAAGTCATGTGAAAAGGAAGTTAAACCCTGCTCTGTGCTCTGAGAACCATCTTTCAAGTTTCTCTGGCATGTTGACATGTTACTAGAGCATCGAGTTACCAAGTGGAACACTCTCCTTGGCAAAGCTCCCTTAATTCCTCTGTTTGACTAATTTCAAATATTATTTTCCAATTGCATTTAATCTAACTACATCACATCTCCTGTTCCTTTAATCCCTGGTCACTACTGAAACTTCTAGGCTCATCAGTTATTACCTGTCTTGTTTATTACCTATCTTGTTTATATTTCCTTGCTTCATCTCTTCCTACTTTTGCTTCCCTCCCTCTCAGTCCTTCACAAGGAATATTCTGAATCTTGATGTAATACTAAACCCTCTTACTCCCATTCTTAACTAATTATTTATCAAGGGATCTGAAGGTCAGAAGGTGTTCTCCTATTTCCTAATCTCTGGATTCAGACCACATGTGTTGTCCAAGTGCCTACCTTCCCCACACACCACACCACTTGCCTTAATGCCTACCACCTTTTATCTCCCTAGTAACTGCTCTTTAGATAAGGATTTATGTTGCATTTTCTGATACCAGAACACCATGATCTGTCACACCAGTTGTCATTCAGACTGTCCACCCAAATGTCCACATTTATAATTCTTAACTTTTGATCTTCTCTGAGAACCTCACCCTGCTTATTTAACTTATATGCAGAGCACGTCATGTGAAACGCTGAGCTGGATGAAGCACAAGCTGGAATCCAGATTGCTGGGAGAAATATCAATAACCTCAGATATGCAGATGACACCACCCTTATGGCAGAAAGTGAAGAGGAACTAAAGAATCTCTTGATGAAAGTGAAAGAGGAGAGTGACAAAGTTGGCTTAAAGCTCAACATTCATAAAGCTAAGATCATGGCCATCCAGTACCATCACTTCATGGCAAATAAATGGGGCAACAATGGAAACAGTGAAAGACTTTTTTTTGGGGGGTGGGGAGGCTCCAAAATCACTGCAGATGGTGACTGCAGCCATGAAATTAAAAGATGCCTGCTCCTTGGAAGAAAAGTTATGACCAACCTAGACAGCATATTAAAAAGCAGAGACAGTACGTTGCCAACAAAGGTCCGTCTAGTCAAACCTATGGTTTTGACAGTAGTATGTAAGTATGGATGTGAGAGTTGGACAATAAAGAAGGCTGAGTGCAAAGAATTGATGCTTTTAAACTGAGGTGTTGGAGAAGACTCTTGAGAGTCTCTTGGACTGCAAGGAGATCCAACCAGTCCATCCTAAAGGAAATCAGTCCTGAATGTTCATTGGACTGATGTTGAAGCTGAAACTCCAATACTTTGGCCACCTGATGTGAAGAACTGACTCATTTTAAAAGACCCTGATGCTGGGAAAGATTGAAAGTGGGAGGAGAAGTGGACAACAGAGGATGAGATGACTGTATGGCATCACTGACTCGATGGACATGAGTTTGAGTTGGTGATGGACAAGGAAGCCTGGTGTGCTACAGTTACAAAGGGTCAAATACAATTGAGCAACTGAACTGAACTGAGCTGAGAACCCCACCCACCCTTCCACTCATGCACAGATTACACCCTCAATTCAATTGTCCATTCCCAAAATGATATTATGGGTTTGTCATGAAGAAATGTCATCAGATAAAAAAGTTGAACTCTAATTCCTTCATCTTTATTCAAAGCTGTATATTTAGTCTGACTCACATGATTTCACATAGTGGTGCTCTAAGTGACCTCTTTTTTAAAATTTACTCCATACAACTTTCTCCATATTCCTCATCCCACTCATTAGCAATCACTTGCTCTCACATCTCTACCAAGCTTCGATTGTAGTGCTCAAGAATTCAGGGACTATAATCCACCCATTGCAGGTTCCCTGGTTGCTCAGATGGTAAAGAATCTGCTTGCAATGCAGGAGACCTGTGTTTGATCCTGGGTTGGGAAGATCCCCTAGAGAATAGTATGGCAACCCACTCCAGTGTTCTTGCCTGGAGAATTCTATGAACAGAGGAGCCAGGTGGCAACAGTCCCTGTGGTCACAAAGAATTGGACATGACTGAATGACTTCCACTTTCACTTTCAAGCTACCCATTTCTCTATGTATGCAAAGAGTGCCAAGTAGTAGTATAACTAGGCAGAGCCATCCTTAATCACCATAAAAGCTTAACTTAACCTTATGCTATTCACTTGCTCTTATCCCCAGCCTCAACAACAAGTTTGAGTTTGTCCCTGGCACAGTTGGACAAGACAACCAGACAACTATCAATCTCTTCTGTGCTCCAGATGTAGAACACAATTCAAAATCAAGTACAGAGGCACCCTTTTCATCTTATATACCTCCATAACTAAACTGATGGAAAAAATACCATAGGTTTGAAGACTGCTACAGAGGGCTTCCCAGGTGGTGTTGTGGTAAACAATCCATCCAACAATGCAAGAGAAGCAGATTTGATTCCCTGGAGGAGGAAGTGCAACCCCTTCCAGTATTCTTGCCTGGGAAATCCTGTTGACAGAGGAGCCTGGTAGGTACAGACCATGGAGTTACAGAGAGTTGTACCTGACTGAGCATGTACACACTGCTAAAAATCCACCTTTTTTTTGCCCTTGCCTCGGGGCTTGTGGGATCTTAGTTCTCTGACCAGGCTTTGAACACCAGCCCCCTACAGTGGAATCACAGAATCCTAGTCTTTGGACTGCCAAGGAATTCTCACAAACTCACGTTTTCTAATCTTCTACCTGATCTTTCAATTTTAACACCAAACCCTCTTAGTGTATTATAATAGCTCTTCGCTGAGATGAAAAAGGCCTTCAGACTCTTGGTATATTTGGTACAAGCTTATCTCTGCCCACTCTGGCCAGATGCTCGGCTGTCCTCCTTCTGTGTAAAGTTGAGCTTCCTTCCCTGTTTTTCCATCTTCAGCAAGACCAGGGTTATGTTGCTTTCCTTGTTTCTGTCTTGTCTTCCTCCTGACAGGCACTCATCCATGTCAAAGTGATTTTCTGAAACACAAATCTTATCATGTCACCACTCTCCTAAAATCCTTCTCAGTAGTTCTCCACTGCTCTTAAGTAAAATCTAAATATTTCAACTTTGCTTTCAAGACCCTGAATTACTTGATTCCAGATGTCTCATCTCTTGCACTTCATTCTTGTTGCATTAGGACTTCTTGCTGAATCTTTCACCTAGAACACCACCCTTTCACTCATTCAACCCTTTACCTTGTCACCAAGCTGCTCTACTCTCCAGTGAAGTGAAGTGAAGTTGCTCAGTTGTGTCAAACTCTTTGCGATCCCATGGACAGTAGCCTACCAGGCTCTACTGTCCATGGGATTTTCCAGGCAAGAATACTGGAGTGGGCTGCCATTTCCTTCTCCTGGGGATCTTCCCAACCCGGGGTCGAATCTGGGATTCCTGCATTGCAGACAGACGCTTTACTGTCTGAGCCACCCACCCTCCAGTGAGTCACTCTAATTTCATCTCTACCTCAAGGTTCATTTGAATCTTCAGATTTCAAATTGGACTTTTACTTTCTCAAAGAAGATATCTCTGAGCCTCCAGATTTGTACTGAGTGATGTGTTGCCATGAAATCCTGTGTTACCCCTAACAGAGCCTTTATCATAACGTGCTTTAAGTTTTTACATACTTGTCTGTTTCTCACTAAACACTAAGCACTATAAAGTCAAGTATGCCGTTCATCTTTTTCACTGATTTTTCTTAGAAGACAAGCATTAGGATCTGACACATAAATATTTTGTGAACTATACACACTAGAATTGGCCCACGATCCTAGATCCAAGAGCATAGGTAGATCAGCAGTTCAAATCTGAAAGGATTCACAAGAGTATATGAACTATTTTGCAAAGAAAACCAGACGTGATGGTTGTGTGATCTAAAACAAAAGACAACAAAAATTAAAGTCATATATCAAAAAACAAAGGACATTAAAGAATCAAGATAAATGGTAAATGTTACAAAAATCCCTAACTCCTTAGGAATTACCTAATGGTCTACTCCAAAGAAAATAATGAATACTCAGATTAAAAGCAGCCTTTGCCTCCACAACCTTACCACAGCCTGACCTCAAATTCCAAACCAAGTAGAGTGTTTTCTAAAGAGAATACCAGTAGTCTCTTTAGATTCTCAGATGTATCAGAGGATCTGGAGTACCTAGGGGCTGTGTGAGAATTCGGATGCATAGAATGAAACTATTTAGAAAAATAGTTGAAAGCCAAAAATACAAGGGAGACGTAAATTGTATATTACTATTTTTGACTGCTTGACTGTTTTTATTGAATACACCAGAGTGCTCACACTGGTTGAAAAAGATTTCTTCAGCTTGAGTTCAATACATTTACATTGTTTACGTGAAGTGATCTCCTTGTATTCATTTTTAATTATAGATTTTATTTGTTAAATGTCAATCATACCAGGTCCAAGTTCAGAGGCAGAAAGGACAAAGATAGAACCTTGCATTTGGTGTGATTCTTTCACAGAGAGAGTGGGGCAGCAACTTGTCAGAGAGGTCATGACTATTTTGGCCACAAATTATCACAGATAAGGCTAGTGCTGCCTTGAGGTTATTTGAACAATACCTATACAATTGTTACAAGCAAATTAATGGTCACCTAAAGTCTTTATTTCATAACAAATATTCAGGTTACTTGGTTTTCTCAAACTGTATAGTAAGATCAATAAGGCAGGTTATAACCCTATATATATCCTGGGTATTAAAGTAAATGAAACATTTTGATTATAGATTTATAATTTATAAATAAATGAAGCATCTTGGCATTATGCACAGTCTGAAAGGACCAATTTATAAGGAGCAAATTTATTTAAATTTTGTAGGAAAAAAAATTCTGAAAAATTTCCTGTGTCTGGCAAATGAAAATTACTTATAATATTCAAAATGCATAGCTCCTCATAGCTATTCTCTTAATTTCCTCTCTCCTGTTTTATTTTAGTGAACATCAATATATTTGTATGTAATTTTTCATGTATATACACTCCTGATTTCAAACTTTCTAGTTCTATTTTTTTATACTGTTACAAATCTCTTGAGATTTTAATATTACTGTCATATGCCTTTTAGTAATATCATCATCCTGAAGGTTGGAGAAGTACTTCTTTTTAGGTGAGATTTTTTTTAATTTGTTAATTTTTTATAAACTTTAAGTCATGCTTCACAAAATTTTAAACTATAATCTCGTTTAATCTACTTAATTTTTAAAATGACTATTATGATTGAAATGACCTCCCCACAAAAAGTCATCTCAGTTGGCAGGGGAACAAGAATCTTCAGCATTTAATTCAGTAGTAAAGTCCTAGATCAGGGTCATAATTATATCCATGAAATGATGCCATGTGGTTGGCAGCCACAAGAAAACAATCATATACCCTTATCCTTAGATAGCCCAGAACAGCATGTCCCTGAAGCCTGTATTTTAAGTGAAATGTATGGGCAAAATCAGAGGGATGAATGCTGGGCTGGAAGCTTCCACTAAGTTCTATTTCTCCCCAAATGATTCACTTAAAGCAAGTAAGTCAACCCTCAGCCCATATAGCACACAATTAGTGGGAATGAAAACTCACCCATTGTCTTTCCAAAATGGCTGTTCTTTCCAGCACGGCCCTTAAATCCACAGGTCTCCAAAATCTTGCTTACATGAAGCACAAGGAGTTTGAATTATTGGCTGAGTCATCAGGTCACAGAGACCTCAGATAGAAATTTCTATTGTTTATTTAGGAAATGAAAGAGATTTGTAGAAATATGGAAATTACAGTCTGTCATTTGTAGGGCAGTCTCTTTGTTTTAGGCATTCTGAAGAAATAGGCCAGTGCTATAAACAACCTCACACTAAAATTTTTTCAATGCCACAACTTAGAGAAATAATAAAATGTAATTGATAGGCTTGGAGATCACGAAGGAGCTGTTGTTTGTTGAGGAGGTTTTGCACCACTGTGTTCTATTACTGAAGTAATTTACTTTTATATCCTGGGCTGATATTGAAATCAGTACATTTCTGGTACAAAATAACTTTAGGCATTTTACATATCTTTTATGTTCAAGTAAAAATCAGAGGAGGAAGCTTTGGTGTTCCTAAACCACTCTGGATGTCTTATATTTCCTTCTTTTGGAAGAGTGTACCACAGTCATTTAGTGCACAGGGAGAGAGCCCTTGTGCTCAGACTATTGGGCGGTGGTGAGAACACACAGCCAAGCTGAATGCCTTGCCAGATTGGAGCGGTATGTTGCTTTTCCCCTGCTGATGGATGCCGACACACACATTGCTCCCTAATCAGCCGACTTCAATAATATCCCAGCCCTGCTGAAGGGACTGGGTAGGTGTGAGCCTCAGTCCAAGCCTGACCCTGCTGGATTTCATTCAGCTGGAAAAACGAACATCTAACACCCACTGGGAATGGGCTTTGCTTATATGGGAAGTCCTCCCAGCCACTGCTTTAACTCCATTGACCTTTTCTCCAACACTTAAAACTGCAAGGAACTTGGCGATGTTAGAGAGGGAAAAAACACAGTTTTCAGAATTTTGGTTGGCAGGGATGCAAGCTACTGAGACCAGATGAATTTTTGCAATAAGAGGCCAACAGTGATTGCTGAGGTTCGCTCATTTTTGTCTAGATAGCCTGCTGAGTGATACATGTGCCCTATTTTTAATGAATATTTCTGATCCTGGTGGTATACACCTGCTCATGTACCTTTTTCTCACCTAAATTAACAAATTCCTCAAGCACTTCAGCTTCAGTCGTGATGAGATTCATCTCTCCTTTAAGATGCTTACCTTTGGTTAGCTAACTTTGGTCTGTAAACTTCCAACATGTCTCATTTTTTCCATAACACCTGGGAAGCTAGCACATGCTTATAAGTATGATTGTCTTGGTTGTTAGCACTTAGGAGGTGGGTGCAAACCAAGCCTTTTCATTGGACTTTGGTTCTGATTTGGCTCCTATCCCAATTCATCCCTGCTTCCCTGGTGGCTCAGTGGTAAAGAATCTGCTCACAATGAAGGAACCTTCGGTTCAATCCCTGGGTCAGAAAGATTCCCTGGGTCAGAAAGATGCCCTGGAGGAGGAAATGGCAACACACTCCAGTATTCTGCCTGGGAAATCCCATGGACAGAGGAGCCTGGCAGGCTACAGTCTATGGTGTCGCAAAGAGTTGGACACAACTGAATGACTAAACAACAACCCGATTCATAGATAACCAAACGGAGGCAAATTTACACCATGTCCTAGAGCATATGAGAAATATGAGTCTGTGACAGGGAAGAAGAATACATATTATTTCCTATCACAGTTCTGGACTTTTCCTTATTTTCAAGTGTACCTTATACTAAGCTCCTTTGAAAAGTCACTAGACCCTATTAAAACACTACTTTTAGGAAGTAAATAATTTTATTATTGCGGGTACCACAAAACAGAATTCACAACACTTAAAAAAAAACCATAAAAGCAGTGGTTGCTGTTTCCTTGTAAAGAAATGTTAGGTTTCTCAACCCTCATTTATTACAAAATGCGTTTAATTCATTAGAGAGAATCAGGAACTATTTTTAATCCCAAGAAGGAAGATTTCTTCAAAGAAGTTTGTTCTTTAGTTAGTTTTCTCCACTAATGGCCTCTAACCCTGCTTTGTAAGATTTAAAACATCTTTTTGTATGATGTGGAAGGGAGCAGAGGCTTGCTTCTGTATTATCCTAGCTTATAGCTCTATTCATGTGTGTTTAACTTGCATTTGGTAGATACAAATGAAACGCATTGGTTCTCATTTATTTCAGGTACAGATTAATTAATGAGTTTATAATAGCAGTCTTGATATTTCTGTAGGTGAAGTAATCTCCAATTAGATTAATACATAGTGTCTGATGAGACAGTTTCATACAAGAAAACACCTACTATTTGGTGCCAAATGAGTGCTATGCCTCTCACACTTCGTAGTAATTAGTTACAAAGTGAATTGAATCCTCAAATATTGCAGACATATTGAGTTGTCTGCAAAGTTTATTCAGGTTTCTCCTTATGATATGAACTCAATATTTTGCTGCTAAAAGTGTTCTAATGTCCAGAGAGCATTAGTCCTTGATATTTCTGAAACATAGCTTCCAATAGACATGGTGATTTTTATTCACATAGAAGTAAAAATAGAATCCTCTCCACCCAATGTAGCAATAAATACTGGTAAACAAACACATGGGAAATGAAAAGACTGACTCAGAATCTCATATTCTTTCACTCTGTTGGATAAATCCTATGCAATGTTGATGACAGTATTTACTTTCTGCATCAGAAGCAATATCTTTCTGAAGTCAATATCAAACCATTTTTTAATGATGGTGGACTGAGCTATGATAATAACTTTAAAAAAAGAAATATAATAAATTTTACCTTAGGTCCTGTTATGTGAAAACTTATATGAAACAGAAGAATGTTAGCTAAATAGCATTTACTAGAGGTGAGTTGGACTTATAAGTGATAACGTCTTAATTGCCAAGATTGCTGTATTAACATAGAAGTGACAAGTTTAAGAGAGAATAACATTTCAGGATTAATGCTTTAAATTAACAACTCCGTAGGCTCCACTGCAATCTATCATTTTGAAGATGGGTGAAGTTTATATTCAAGGATACCTCTTACATTTTCTAGGATTTCTTGGCCTTATTAATTCAAATCTTACTCTCAATGCATGCATGTAACCAAGATAATTACTCGAAGGCAAGATCAAAGCCAGCATATTATAGTCCTATTCCATTTTCTGCTGATGTGAGTGATCTGCCTTTCCTTTGATGTTGTATGCTTCTACAGCGAAAGTACAGAGGATAAAAATACTACACCATGTAATCTGGCATTTATCCCATGAGAGCAGAATTCCAAATGGTGACACATGTCAAGAAGCTAAAAAAAAATAACTTAAAAGAGTCCTATGCTTTATAAAGTGACATACTCTGCATTTAAACACCATCAAACATCATTTTCCATTACAAATTTAGTCCCTGATATAAAATCCAAAGAATTTTTGTAACTTTAGTAAAAGAAAATAGTTACCATATTTACTAGCAATTACATTAAACCTATGCCCGAGCCTTTATCCCACCTAATGAGGGGAGTTGAGAGGAAGCAGACAGACAGGGTACACACATTTATATTTGTGTTTGTACATGGATTCAAGGATTCAGTCAGTCAATGGGTCCTCAACACGCACATACAGCTGGTTTTACTCTGCTATGAATCTTCTGTCACCTCAGGTCATGAGGTTGAGCAACTGGCAGATCTCTGGACTACTCGTTGACTAGAGAAAGAGTTCTTGTTCTATAATATTATGTTTAACTGAAGTGTTTCTTTTGTGCTATACCTTTGGCAATATTCTATTGGATATGATAAGTTGTTAATATGATCTTTCTTGCTCTGTTTGAGAGTGTCCATTCTTGTCCTAGTTCACATTTTAGAAATATATTAAATATGCATGACTGTATGTGTTTGTGTGTGTTTTGTTGCTTATGTGTACATGAAAATAGACAATGCAATATTCTTTCTACCTTTCCTGGTAAATTAAATTGAATTCTTGCTCCCTCTGAAGGAAAATAGCATTTTCCATTCATTCCTAAGTCACTAGTTGATTCTGGTCCATTCTATTTTGGACTCCGAGGCCTCCAAGATACCACGCTCAACATAAAAGTTTTGTCAGGAAATAATTCTCTAATAGTAAGGTAAAATAAAACAAAATAAAAATTATTAAATGTAGTTGAGAGCTTCCCTGATGGCTCAGTTGGTAAAGAATCCACCTGCGATGTGGGAAGCCTGGGTTCAATCCCTGGATTGGGAAGATCCCCTGGAAAAGGGTAAAGCTACCCACTCCAGTATTCTGGCCTGGAGAATTCCATGGACTATATAGTCCATGGGGCCGCATGTAGTTGAATACCAAATATAGACAGAGAAACACCTTTGGTGATCTTTGGTATGTTGTAGAATGCAGTCAGGAAAGAACACAGAATATGAGCATATGCCATATGTTATGATGACTTTTGGAGACTAAACATGCAGCCTTTATATAGATCTCTAATAAAATTTTAAGGTACATTTTAATGCAAATAGTTCTGAGATGGAATTAAAATAAAGATCAGGAGTCATATTTTGCCAACATGGGTTCAGTTAGAACAAATTACATTTGTGAAATCTCAGTCCCTTTAATTTGAGTGCTTCAATAAGAAAGTACCATTTTGGGGAGGAGGGAATCAAGATGACAGTGTAGGAGGACATAGAACTCACCTCTCCCATGAATACATCAAAAATACATCTGCATATGGAACAATTCTCACTAAAAACTAACTGGAAACTAGCAGAAACACTTCTGTACCACAAAGGTTATAGGAAAAATCCATATGGAATTGGATGGGAAAGAAAGAGATGTGATCAGGTCAAGACTGTGCCCCTGGGAGGAGACTGAGAGAAAAAGGGAGATTATAAAGGTGGAGACCTCCCCTGGAAAGAGAACTGTTCAAACCACATTTTGGGCACCCCAGCTCTGGGGTCTGATACAGGGAAGCTCAGCCAACTTGGCTGATTGAAGAGTCAGTGAGATTAAGCGGAGGGTTGTGGGAAGCCCCATTTCTGCTCATGAAGAGTATACCAATGTTTGCTTTCACCTGAAGCAGGGAGGAGGGGCTACACTGAAACCACAAAACTGGCTGATCGGTTTTTTTTTTTTTTTTTTTCTGTGACCACCTTGGTGCATGGCTCAGTCTGAGCCAAGCAAATACTCCAGCACAGTTTGCCTTGTGTTGCTGCTCCATCCTGGAGGAAGGGTTGGCATGACTGAGGAAAAAGCTCAACTGTGAGATACTGTTGGGACTGAAACCCTGAGTCTGAATAGGGAGGAGGCAGCAGTTCCTGGTGATTTCATAGGTGGCACATCAGAGGCAGACCAGGTCTCTGATGACAGCTGAACCTCCACACCCTGTGCCCTGAGCTTTGCTGAGCACCCACACTAGCCCTTCTTGTTCCATCAGTGCTTCCCTCTAAGGCCAAGGGTGCTGGTGCTATGATGGCCACTGAGCAGAGGAGAAGCCCTCCCTCACACCTGGCTCCAGCCCTAGTACCTCCAGCTCCAGCCCTACTTCCTACCAAGGTGACTGCTGCCTACACAGCCTGGGGAAAAACCTGACTTGTTTCACATCAAATTCAGCCCTGCAATTAAAGCCATTGGGCACATGCCAATTGTATAACGACACTGCCACATGAGGACACATTTTAAAGACTGCCACAGTTAACTGTTTCACCTAATTTCATAGACAGAGAGAAATATAAGCAAAATGAGAAAACAGAGGAATTCAACTCACTTAAGAGGGTAAGATGGGAACCCTGAAAAAAAACCCCACAAATAATGAAACAGAAATAAACAATTTACCAGATAAAGAATTTGAAGAATTAGTAATAAGAATGCCAACTGAATTAGAGAAAAAAACAGATGAACAGAGATAATTTTAACAAGAAACTAGAAAAAAATATATAAAGATAATCAGAACTGAAGAATACCATAAATGAAATGAAAAACACTGTGGAAGGAATGAATAGCAAACTAGGTGATATAGAAGAACACATAAGAAATCTGGGAGATAGAATAATGGAAATTCCCCCATCAGAAAAAACAAAAAGAAAAAGAAAATTAAACAAAAGTGTAACCGGCTTAAAGAATCTTTGAGACCATCAAGTGTACCAGCATTTACATTATGGTAATTGCAGAAGGAGAACAGAGAGAATGGGGTTAAAAATGTGTTTAATGAAATTGCCTTTGAAAACTTCCTATGCCTGAAGATGGAAATACATCCCGGTATAGAAAACAAAGAGTCCCAAACAAGATGAACTCAAAGAGACCCACACTAAGATATATCAAAATTAAAATGGCAAAAATTAAAGGGACAACTCTAAAGTAGTCAAGAGTTAAACAATGAATCATTTACAAGGGAATCTCCACAAGGTTATCAGCTGATTTTTGAGCAAAATCCTTGCAGGCCATAAAGGAGTGGCAAGATATATTTAAAAAGCTGAAAGGTAAAGCAACCTATGATACACTACCCAGCAAGATTATAGTTTAGAATTGAAAATAAAGAACTTCTCAGACAAGCAAAAATTGAAAGAGTTTATCAATACTAAACTGATTCTGAAAGAAATGTTAAAGGATCTTCTCTAAGTGGAAAAGAAAAGCAAGTAATTTTATATAGGAGAGGAAAAAACTAAAAGCAAATATACAATAAAGGCTGAGAATCAACAACTTAAATAAGCTAGTGAAAAGTGAAAATGTTAGTCACTCAGTTGTGGCCAACTCTTTGAGACCCTATGGACTGTAACCTGCCAGTCTCCTCTATCTGTGATATTCTTCAGGCAAGAATACTGGAGTGGATTGCCATCCCCTTCTCCAGGGATCTTCCCAACCCAGGAATTGAACCCGTCTCCTGCATTGCAGGCAGATTCTTTACTATCTGAGTCAACAAGCTAGTACAAAGATTAAAAGACAAAAAAATTATAAAATCAAGTAAAACTATAGTAATTAGTAAAGGGATGAACATAAAAATGGAGGAACCTGGTGGGCTACAGTCTATGGGGTCGCAAACAGTCAAACACGACTGAGTCACTTCACTTTCACTTTCAAGCATAAAAAATGTAAAACATGGCATCAGAAACACAAAATGGGAAGGACATAACAAAAATGTAATCTGTCAGAGTATGCTTGGCTTAAAGGACTACATGTTTAAAACAAATAGATATAGGTACAGGCTGACATACAAGAGTCATAAACCTGCAATCTATACACAAAAAAACAAATAAATTAGCATAAGCATACGGCTAAATAAAATCATCAAACCGCAAGAGAAGAAACTAAAAGAAAAAAGAACAGGGAAGAATTTTAAAAAAATTGCAAGTAATAAAATTTCAAGAAGTGCATATCTACCAATAATTACTTTAAATGTTAATGGAACACACGCTGTAGTCAAAAGACCCATCTATATGCCACTTACAAGAGAAGCATTTCCGAACTAAAGACAGACTGAAAGTGAGGACATGAAAAAAAATTCATGCAAATGGAAACAAGAAAGTGGAGATAGTCATAGTTATACTAGACAAAAAGTCTTTGAAACAGATTGTATAACAAAGGGCAAAGAAGAGTATCATGCAGTGATAAAAAGGTCAATACAAGAAAATGGTAGTACACTTATTAACATATACACACCCAATATGAGAAGACCTAAATATGTAAATCAAATATTAACAGATATAAAGGAAGAAATTGACTGCAATACAACAGTAGTAGGGAATTTAACATCCTAATTACATCAATGGACAGATCATCCAGACAGAAAACCAATAATGCAATTGTGGTCTTAGTGACACAGTAGGCTGACCAGTTGGAGTGAAAAGATGTCTGTGGACCATTCCATTTAAAAAAACAGCAGAATGCACTTTCTTTTCAAGTACATATGGAACATTCTTCAGGATACATCATATATTAGGTCAGAAAACAGGTTTCAACACATTTTCAGGACATAGAAACTACTTCAAATTTTTGTTCCCACCAAAATGGTATGAAACTAAAAAACAATTACAGGAAGAAAAAATGGCAGAAACTAAAAACATGTTATTAAAAAGCCAATAGGTCAATGATAAAACTGAAGAGGAAATCAGAAAATATCTTGAGGCAAATGAAAATGTATAAAGAGCTCATACAAACTAACATCAAAAACAAACATCCCAATTAAAATATGGGCAGAAGACCTGAATGGACATTATCCCAAAGAAGATATACAGATGGCCAATAGGCAAATGATATAATCCTCAATATTACTAGTCATCTGCTGCTAAGTCACTTCAGTTGTGTGAGACTTTGTGTGACCCCACAGACAACAGCCCACCAGGCTCCCCCATCCCTGGGATTCTCCAGGCAAGAACACTGGAGTGGGTTGCCATTTCCTTCTCCAATGCATGAGAGTGAAAAGTCAAAGTGAAGTCGCTCAGTCCTGTCCAACTCTTAGCGACCCCATGGACTGCAGCCTACCAGGCTCCTCCATCCATGGGATTCTCCAGGCAAGAGTACTGGAGTGGGGTGCCATTGCCTTCTCCTACTAGTCATCAGAGAAGTGCAAATCAAAACCACAGTGAGATATCACATCATACCTGACTATGACCAAAAAGTCTACAAATAACATGTTGGCAAGGATGTGGAGAAAAGAAAACTCTAGTAGTACACAGTTGGTGGGATTTGTATCTTTGTGTAGACACTATGGAAAAACAGTATGAAGGTTCCTCAAAAAACTGGAAATAGAGCTACCATATGATACAGCAACTCTACTGCTGAGTATATATCTGAAGAAAATAAAAACACAAATTCAAAAAGCTACCTGTATCTTAGTGTTCACAGCACTATCACTTAAAATTGCAAAGATGTGGGAGAAACTAAGTGTCCATCAGCAGAAGAAAGGATGAAGCTGCTGCTGCTAAGTTGCTTCAGTAGTTTCCAACTCTGTTAGACCCCATAGATGGCAGCCCACCAGGTTCCTCTGTCCTTGGGATTCTCCAGGCAAGAATACTGGAGTGGATTGCCATTTCCTTTTCCTATGCCTGAGAGCGAAAAGTGAAAGTGAAGTCGTTCAGTTGTGTCCGACTCTTAGCGACCCTGTGGACTGTAGCCCACCAGGCTCCTCTGTCCATGGGATTTTCCAGGCAAGAGTACTGGAGTGGGTTGCCATTTCCTTCTCCAGAAAGGATGAAGAATATGTGGTAAATATGCACCATGGACTAGGAATATGAAGAATAAAAGAGTAAATCTCTGATGGCTCACAGTTAATGATTAATATGTGTATCAAACTATTATTTTGTACATCTTAAGGGTGTGTGTTTATACACATACACACATCTATTTGTGGTTTTTACTTCAATAAAAATGAGGTAAAAGAAAATGTGCCACAGAATATTACTCAGCCATAAAACATGAAATTATGCCATTTGCAACAGTGTGGAGATTCTTATGTTTAGTGACATAAGTCAGAAAAAAAAATACTGTACGATATCATTTACATGTGGAATCTAAATATAAGCCATATAGTATATACAAAAAGACAGAAACAGAGTTGCAGATACAGAGAACAAAGTAGTGGTTACTAGTAGGGAGAAGAGTGGTGAGAGGGTCCAATATGGAATTAAGAGATACAAATTACTAGCATAAAATAAACAGTAAGGATTGTACAGCACAGGGAAATATACTCATTATATTGTATAATCTATAAAAGTATTCAATTTCTATGTTATACAATGAAACTAACAGAATATTGTGAATCAAATATACCTTAATACAAAAAAAGAAAATATCATTTTGCTCAATTTATTAATTTTGATCTTTCTGGCCTGCTATACGTCTTGTTGGAAACATCGTCTTTATCCCTGTTCACTAAGTTCTTCTCTTTCCTCACTGGTTAGTGCTTTTCAGTTTGCTTTACTAGGTCTTCATTTTTCTAGGTTCAAACAATGGATTTAAACAGCTATCAAGTATCTAAAGGCTTCCCCCCTCCTTCCTGACTCAGCAATAAAGAATCCACCTGCAATGCAGGAGACGAAGGAGATGTGAGTTTGATCCCTAGGTCAGGAATATCCCTTGGAGGACGGCATGGCAGAATCCCATGGACAGGGGAGCCTGGCAGGCTACAGTCCATAGGGTCTCAAAGAATCAGACACAATTGAAGTGACTGAGCATGCTCACACACAAGGATCTGGGCTCCTTATTTGTCTATCCATACTCGAGTGAAAAAGTTGGCTTAAAGCTCAACATTCAGAAAACGAAGATCATGGCATCTGGTCCCATCACTTCATGGGAAATAGATGGGGAAACAGTGGAAACAGTGTCTGACTTTATTTTTTTGGGCTCCAAAATCACTGTAGATGGTGACTGCAGCCATGAAATTAAAAGACGCTTACTCCTTGGAAGGAAAGTTATGACCAACATAGATAGCATATTTAAAAGCAGAGACATTACCTTGCCAACAAAGGTCCGTCTAGTCAAGGCTATGGTTTTTCCAGTAGTCATGTATGGATGTGAGAGTTGGACTGTGAAGAAAGCTGAGCACTGAAGAATTGATGCTTTTAAACTGTGGTGTTGGAGAAGACTCTTGTGAGTCCCTTAGACTGCAAGGAGATCGAACCAGTCCATTCTAGGGGAGATCAGTCCTGGGTGTTCATTGGAAGGACTGATGTTGAAGCTGAAACTTCAATTCTTTGGCCACCTCATGTGAAGAGTTGACTCACTGGAAAAGACCCTAATGCTGGGAAGGATTGGGGGCAGGAGGAGAAGGGGACAACAGAGGATGAGATGGCTGGATAGTATCACTGACTTGATGGAAGTGAGTCTGAGTGAACTCCAGGAGTTGGTGATGGACAGGGAGGTCTGGTGTGCCATGATTCATGGGGTCACAAGGAGTTGGACACTACTGAGTGACTGAACTGAACTCAATACCTAGGTTATCTCATCTGCTCACAACTGGTTTAACTATCACCAGATGCTAAAACTCCACCAATTCTACTCCTTGCTTCCGATCTCCTCTCTCAGTCATTGTCCAACTTCTTACCCTATTGAGCCGTTACTGTGTTTTAGGCACTGTTCTGGGCTTCCTACGTGGTGCTAGTGGTAAAGAGCCTGCCTGCCAATGCAGGAGACCAAGAGATAAAGATGTTTGTTCCTTCCCTAAGGAGGGCACAGCAATCCATTCCAACATTCTTGTCTGGTGAATCCCATTGACACAGGAGCCTGGCAGAATACAGTCCATGAGGTTGCAAAGAGTTAGGCCTGAAACAACTAATCATGCAAGGCACTGTTCTAGAATGGTTTATAAGTCATAAGTAATTTAATCTTGATAAAAATTCCATGAATTTGATTATATTGCTATTTTCAAATGATGGTTACTTCCAATATACTCTTAGATAAACCTATATCTCAAAAGTAATGTGTCCCAAATCTCTTTTTCCCCTCCACAGCTGACTCTTTGCCAGTTTCATGGACTGTGTAGTCCACAGGGTTGCAAAGAGTTGGACATAACTGAGTGACTTTCACTCCAAGACATAGAACATCCATTCATTTTTCCAACTGCTTTAGAGTTCTTGGATCAACCAAGATTTATTTTATTGCTTTTCACAGCACATCCAACCCAACAGCAAACTTTGTCCATTATCGGACCACATCTCAAGGCCAACGTTATCATCTCTCTCAGAACTATTGCAATTTCTTCCTCACTGGTCACTCTGAGCTTGAATAATTCTATTGCATTAAAAGAGGAATTCGTAATTCTAAGTTCAATGTCACCTTAGGGTTTTCCAGCTTACCTGGAATGAAAGGTGACATCCTTAGTATGGCCTAAAAGATTCCCGTGACGTAGTGCTAGTCCATTTTTGGATTGTCTATAACTCACTTAACCCACCATTTTCCACTTCATTTCTTTTGATCTCTTTCCTAATGTCATCCTTATCAAAGTTGCTTTTCTTTACTGCATTAACTATAAGTAAATGTACCTCACCTCATTATCCTACATCCTTTTTTAAAAGTAGCCTTAATTGTCAAATAATGTGCTCTATAGTATGTGTTTATAGTCCCTTCTCCTTACTGTAATATTGTACAAGTTATAGGACTGTGGCATTTTACTTTTTTATATTATTGAATCCTGAATGCCTAAATTTGTGTTTGGGACAATTAAGTATCAATTAATTTTAAGTGAGTAAATTAGCAAATATCTTCAATAGTTTTGTGAATTGTTCCAAACTCACTAGTTATTATTTCTCTGGAGGTGGACCAAAGTACAGTAAGAATGATAAGTTCTCTAGAGGAATCCACTAATTTGGATAAGAAAAGGAACTGACATGTTAAGAATGTATTAGCAAAGCAATTAATATGATTTAAAGTGTAATTACTTTAGCTGTTAAACAAAAGCAATTTGAATTGGTTATTAAAATTTATCTAAACTGTTTAGCTTTGCTAATCTCTATCTGTTCATGAGGATGTTCTTGCTATACTGTTCCTTAGTCATTTTACTTCTGATAGCACTAATATACTTTTCCTTATACATAATATTTTAAATTAAAATTATAATATCCTTTAATACATTTACTGTGATTATGTGGTCTAGACAAGACTCAATTTTCTTATTATTACTAGAACGTGTTTTATTTTTATTTTCCTTTAGCTGGGCCCACAGCTGTTTAGCTGTTCCAGTAAATGAAGATGTTGTGTGTGTGTCTGTCACAGATGTCTTTAGAAGGAATATATAGAACATTTGTGGAATAAATTTGTAGCTGGGAGGTAGATGCCCAGGCAGACACTGGATTACTTAGCCTCAGTCACTTCTAAATGTAACCATGTAATGGCATCCTTGCCAATAAAAGATGAGTCAAAGTGACGGATGTGTATCGCCTTTTGGTTCAGGACTTTAAACATTGCCCATGTATTCTATATCTTCTCCTTCCTATGATGGAACTGTCTGTGTTCCAAGTCCAGCTGTTTAAACTAAGTAAGAATGAAGAGAAAAGATGGATGAAATTTCTGTCCCTCAAAGTGCTAAGTCGCTTTAGTCATATCCAACTCTTTGTGACTCTATGGACTGCAGCCTGTCAGGCTTCCCTGTCCATGGGATTCTCCAGGCAAGAATACTGGAATGGGTTGCCATGGCCTTCTCCAGGGGATTTTCCAGATCCAGAGATGGAACCTGAGTCTATGTCTCCTGCATTGGCAGGTGGGTTCTTTGCCACTAGGGCCACCTGGGAAGCCCCACCCAAATGAAAAGCAGCCAGTTTAAGCGACCTCCAATAATACACTAAAGTAAACAAAATTCTCTGGCCTTTAATCACATCAGTAGCTTAACATTTTTTCCTAATAATGCACATTTTCTTATCCTGCAGCCTTCCTTTTGGTTAGAATATGAATTTGGGATGTTGGAGCTTGAAGAGCCATTTTAGACGAAGAGGTAAAACCTACATGTTGATGATGTAAGAAACTCCAATTACTTTTAATCTTGGAACATGTGAGAGCCCTGAGGAGCTTATTCCCAACTTTGTTTATGCGAAAAAAAAAGAAAGAAAAAAAAGAGTGGCTTATTTCCAACTTTGTTTATGTGGGGAAAAAAAAAAAGAAAGAAAAAAAGTAGCCTTATTTTAGCTTTTATTTCAGGTTTCTGTCACTGGAGATGAATCTAATTCCACCCAATAAACCACATTCTACTTTCTATTAATTTAATTATTTGCATTCTGTCAATTATTAGTGGAGAAGGAAATGGCAACCCACTCCAGTATTCTTGCCTGGAGAATTCCATGACAGAGGAGCCTGGTAGATTATAGTTCATGGGGTCGCAAAGAGTTGGACACAACTAAGTAGCTAATACACACAATTATTAGAGAGCTAATTCTGAAGCAATTTTGTTATGGCCTGAAGGGTTACCCCAGTCTGAATATCAGCTTGTTCTTTATTTATTATCCAAGAGAATATGGTTCTTCTACAGGTAGTACTTCTTTATGAGCTATTATGTCACAAGTACAGCTAAGTAGATATTATTGTAAACCTGAGATACCAGAGTTTTCATTACAAAATTTCCATTTATCTTGCTTGAAGACTGGCCTATTTCCTTCCTTTGATATACCTAGAAAAATTTGTTGCAATAAAATAAAGGAACTTCTTCATAGAAAACCATAGCAAACAATTCAGGTCAGTTTTAAAGTATATTTTTCCATGGCTTCCCTGGTGTCTCAGATGGTAAAGAATCTGCCTGCAATGTGGGAAACTTGGGTTCAGTCCTTGGGTTAGGAAGATCCCCTGGAGAAGGGAATGGCAACCCACTCCAGGACTTCTGCCTGGAGAGTTCCATGGACAGAGGGTCCATGAGGTTGCAAAGAGTTGGAGACAACTGAGCAACTAACACTTTTCTTTTTCCTCCACACTCCACAATATTAATGTGGGCCCAATTAACTTTTAGTATTCAAATACAATTCTTACTGTTATTTTTTAATAGAATTTGGTCTAATATTATCTTTGAAACAGAGTTTCAGATTGCAGAATCATTGCCCTCCTAACCTACTCTGCCTTTATTGCCTTTGTGTGAAATCCCTCTGAAGACATGGAACCCAGCTTATCATCAAACTCACATTCTATACTTCCAGGCCAAGATTTGGATTTTTAAAAATATATTTGGGGAAGAGTTTTACAATCTCTCCTATTTCAGAACAAATTCCTATTATCATAGTCAAGAAAGGAAGAAAAAACGTTGTAAGTCAGTTACCTGATATTTATCTGGAAAAGCTTTTCTTTTGTTTATATAGCTATGAAAAGTAAGATTTTAGTCTGTTTCTAAAATCTTAGGCAATTAATAATTGAGTGTATCTTGAAAAAATAATAATAGGTAATAGTGATAGACTAAAATAGTTTAAGCCTAATGTGGATGTGTGTGCTAAGTTGCTTCAGTCATGTCCCACTCTTTGTGACTCCATGGACAGTAGCCCTCCAGGCTCCGCTGTCCATGGGGTTTTTCAGGCAAGATCATTGGAGTGGTTTGCTGTTTCCTTTCCAGGAGGTCTTCCCAACCCAAGGACCAAACCAGCATCTCTTATGTCTCCTGCATTGGCAGGCAAGTTCTTTACCACTAGGGCCACCTGGGAGATCTAATGTGGGTAATGATAACTATTATTCTGTGGTACACCGTTGTTTCCAAAACATTTTAACAGCAATTATTCCATTTGGTTTTTAAGCAGTTCTATAAAGTATAGTAAGCAGGTGTTATTATACATTAAAAAAATATAACCTCTATTTAGCCATTAAAAAGAATAAATTTTTGCCTTTTGCAGCAACATGGATGGATTTGGAAGACATTATACTAATAAAATAAGTCAGACAGAGAAAGACAAACACTCTATGATGTCACTTATATGTGAAATCTAAAAACATGTAACAAACTATTGAATATAACATAAGAAAGCAGACTCACAGATATAGAGAACAAACTTGAGGTTACCAGTGGGGGAGGGGAAAGGGAAAGAACAATATAAGAAAATGAGGACTAAGAGGTACAAATATTGTGTATAAAGTAAGCTTCATGGATGTATACACAGATATAGTATACAACGTGGGGAATACAGCCAATATTTTGAGATAACTGTAAATGGAGTATTACCTTTAAAAATTGTAAATCACTATACTGTATACCTGTAATTTGTATAATGTTGTACAACAACTATGCTTCAACCAAAATTAAATATTTATGTATCAAAAATAATAAAAAATAAAAATATATAACCTAAATGTCCTAAACTTTATATGAAGATCTCTATTTACCTATCTATCACATACAAAGGTAAGTTTCTAGATTCCAGAGTTCATAATTTCTTACTCATCACATAGTGTGTAAATCAAAGCTTAAAATATCTTTGGAAAATTGTATTGCTATCTCACATTACATGTACAGATAAATACTACCAATTCATGCAATAATAGAATAAATGAGAGTCAAAGCTTAGTAAAACTTCTTCCTGCTTCTCTGGAATATAGACCAGTAATGAGAACATGCTTTGAATTGAAGGGATGAGAGGTTTTAAATTAATTCAATATTTTAATGAAGTTAGGCTTCCCTGGTGCCTCAGACGGTAAAGAATTTGCAGGAGATGCGGGTTCAATCCCTGGGTTGGGAAGACTCCCTGGAGAAGGGAATGGCTATCCACTCCAGTATTCTTACCTGGAGAATTCCATGGACAGAGGACCTTGGTGGGCTACAGTCCAAGGGATTGAAAAGACTTGGACATAACTGAACAACTTTTTTTTTTTTTTGTAATGAACCAGGTTTTTCCTGATATGGCTTCTTCTAATGCAAAATTTGTTCAAAGAAAGCATCTTGTGCCAAATAACAAAGCTATACTAGGAAATATTTATAATTATCATCACTAAATCATTACCATCATTATGAAAAATAAATCATCTATTATATCTTAAACGAGAATGACCCTGTCTTTTTGTATGTTTTTATAAAACTAAAATTTGAGAATAGGGAAAATTTTTATCATCAATAAAGCAACAGGTAACTTTCTGATCTGTGTGCCTACAACCTAACTGTATTTTGAGAATGATGTGATTCCTTTTGAAAAGTCTGAGGCAGTGATCTTGATGCCTCATCATCCATGTGTGGCTGACTGCCTGAATGTTTTGAGAAAAGTATTTACTCAGTCTTATAAAACAAATTGTGATATCTTTGTTGTTGTTTAACACAATTTAATTTTTCCACAAAACTGCTTGATTGACTGGACGTTTCAGCATCTTGTATAGACAGCCGGTTTCTTTAATGATTATTCCCAAGCCTAGTGAACAGTGATTTCTTAAAGGAACTCATCTGCTACAAATGCTTTAAGTATGATTTAGTTGTTCAAGGCAGACACAAGGAAGGTTAAAAAGAGAGATCACTGAAGCAGCTCAGAAACCACTATAAATGTATGAAAAATTTGTATTTTCCCTTTTCTCTGGGTAAATTGCACAGTAAGCTACCTAAATGGTGCACACAGCCTTCATGGTTTGGGCTCCAGACTACATATTTAAGTGGTCCCCATTGTGTTCACATCATACAGCCGCATTGCATATTAAGAATCAAAATAATAGCAAAACTACTATAACATTATTAGCATGATTTTATTTTTCTTATGGCTTCTTGACTAGTTTGACAACTACCTACTGATTTTTAAGAAATGCCTAAATTGCCAGTTATAGATATTTTATATCGGAGAAGATAGACAGCTTTAGCTTTACTCGTGGGGTCATTCACAGGAAGCTTTTCAGACAGAAATTTGGGGGTCTTGAGTTACAATGACCTTCCATACACAGGCCTGCTTGTTATCAATTAATTCAACTTACTTCTTCATCAATTTTCTCCCCCTTCAGTCTTGATGGTTTTATGACCTGGACCCAGGCAATACCCTTAGGCGGTCCATGTGATAATTGACACATTTTCTAACACGGTATAGTGATGCCCAAGTCACTGCTTTCAGGCTGTGACTTGAGCTTATTGGAGTCTGCAGCAGGGGCTCCTTTTATCCTCATACATCAGAATACACTGACAGCTCTCCCATGCAGGGACCACGCGGCTCACTCCCCCAGGAAAATATATGCAAACACTTCCAGAACATTGTAATGGTTGCTAGGCATCACAATGGTGACATCTTTATGATAAACAAAGTATGCAGAAGAAGGTCTAATAAAAGAATAACAAATTATTATATCCAGAGGGCAATTTTACAAGATTAACGGGTATAATAAATTACTACTAGAGTCAGAATACCGTGTTACCTTTTAAGGTATTTCACAGTGGAGACAAAATGAACTGGCCTATAAAAACCCAGAGAATGTAGGAGAGAATAATAAACTGCTTTTTCACATATCTGAAAGATAGTCACAAACCTTGCCTTACAGTATTGTGAGTTCAGCAAGCGACTATTGTAAATAGAGTCACACACAATTCATACTAACATGTTTATTATTATTTTTCATATTGATGTTGTATGTTCAGTTAACATTTGAATCTATTTAATACATACTTCCACCTTAACTAAACTTGTAGCATTTTATTTCTAAAAAATTTCAACACATATAATATTAGATAGTAAACACCAGGGCTCAAATATATTTAATTAAAGTTAGTGAACATATGTTTTTGATAGAATATTAGGAGCTTTGGTGTTTCTGTAAAAAACTGTGAATTGCTTCTCTTGATTATTTTGATCTGATGTTCAAAAGTGAAAAAGAAAATGTTTCTAGATTTCCATATTTAATTTTTTCTATTTATTTTTTAAAATAACCAGTACTTCTTTATTTTTTTATGCCCGTACTTATGGCATATTATGAAACTGAGACAAAAATAGAGACTTCTGTTGCTTTAACACTTTAGATATGACATTTGTGATATATACAATTATTATTATATTTTATTAATATTGAAAGAATAGTAGCCATTCAGATATTTCCAGTGGTGACTCTGATCTTTTCTAGAAATACATAAAATTCAAAAGAAGAACGGAGGGGATGGAGGAAGGGAAAGAGAGAAGAGAGAAAGAAAAGGAAAGAAAGTAATCTCATGAGGTTGTTCAAGTATATTCTTCCCAAACATTCTGATATTGAAGTTGAAAAGTCATTTTCTATTAAAACATATTTCAATAAGTGCTTTAAATATGATTTGCTGGTTGTAAATGATGCAGTCAGCCTTTATTGATGATTGTTTTGCTTCTATTATGGGTGGGACATTGAACTGACCCAAGAAAATGTTGCAGTAAAAACACGCATTTACATTCCTTTCATTTTTCATTATAGCTCATGAATATGTAGGGCTTCCCAGGTGGCACTAGTGGTAAAGAACTTGCCTGCCAAAGCAGGAGATTTGAGAGACATGGGTTCAATCCCTGGGTCGGGAAGATACCCTGGAGTGAGAAATGGCTACCAGCTCCAATATTCTTGCCTGGAAAATTCCATGGATGGAGGAGTCTGGCAGGCTACAGTTCATGGGCTGCAAAGAGTTGGACACAATTGAGTGACTGAGGACACACACATACACACACACCCACATATACACACACACATGGATACTTAAAATCAGGAGTGTGTTCTATTTATCTCTTTCCCATCACCCATCACCCTCATAGTGCTTTCTACTGTGGCTGTCACATAGTGGTAATTTACAAGTGGAAGAATGTATCAGGAGTACAGTGTTCTAACAGCATCACATTTAAGTGTCTAAAAGAATGGCCTTCACCTGATCAAAATTATAAATAGTCCTTTTGACTGATCTTGTGCTCTCCTCAAGGTGAGGTTGCTAATTCTGACAGTATAGTTTTGTAGATGAAGAAGAGGAGTGGTTGAGTTAACAGTGATAATTACTAGGTGTAGACTGGATAAAGAGTTGGGAGTGAGGGATAAGGAAGGGATTGAGCTTCCTCAAGAAGAATTTATGCATTACCCAACTTATTGGGAGACATATAGAAAGAAAATGGAAGCTCGTTCAACTTCAGTGTTTTTAATTAAATATCTGTGGGAGTTCTTACCCATTTTTTAAATTATTATTCAGAGAATGCTTTATTATTCCTTCTTTGATGCACTCACTCCCTTTCTTCATGTAAATCCAAGTTTCTGACCTATTTCTTGCATATCTGAAGTTGCAACTTATTAAACTTATAGTTAGCTGCCTCTTATCTGCTTTGCACAGGCTTCCCTGCTGGCTTAGACTGTAAAGAATCTGCTTGTCTACAGGACACCTGGCTGGATTTTCTCTCTCCAATGGGAAGATTTCCTAGAGAAGGAAATGACTACCCAACTCCAATATTCTGTAATAAATTTCATTTGGTAGATGAAACATTTCAAAGTAAATATGCTACATATATAATGGACAAAAAACAGGAGTTCTTGACAAAAAAAAAAAAAAAAAGTCAAGGTGAACCACCAGCCTGTGTTTTATAAATAAGTAGTAGAAATTTTTACAGAGAAGAGGTTTTAGCTTTCTACCACTGTATCCCCCAGGTTACATGCCTAACATGTGTTTTGTAACTGCTAAAGATTAGCCATTTTTAAAGTTCTTTATAGGAGAAGGCAATGGCACCCCAATCCAGTACTCTTGCCTGGAAAATCCCATGGACAGAGGAGCCTGGTGGGCTGCAGTTCATGAGGTCACTGAGTCAGACACGACTGAGCGTCTTCACTTTCACTTTTCACTTTCATGCATTGGAGAAGGAAATGGCAACCCACTCCAGTGTTCTTGCTTGGAGAATACCAAGGACAGGGGAGCCTGGTGGGCTGCCGTCTGTGGGGTCGCACAGAGTTGGACACGACTGAAGCGACTTAGCAGCAGCAGCAGTGTTCTTTATGACACTGTGTACTTGGCTTGGAGTTAAAAAAATTTTTCACTAGCACCTAAACCAAAAAATGTCTTTTTAGCTCTTATTTCAATAATATATTTTATGCACTTTACAGTAATGAAACATAGCCATCTTCCATGGATTAGCAAAAAATATCGCCAGTTTTTCAGTCTTCCAGGTGGTGCTAGTGGTAAAGAACTTAATTTTTTTGCTTCCCTGATAGCTCAGTTGGTAAAGAATCGACCTGCAACGCAGAAGACTTTGGTTTGATTCCTGGGTTGGGAAGATCCCCCGGAGAAGGGATAGGCTACCCACTTCAGTATTCTGGCCTGGAGAATAAGAGTAACACAGGACTGAGCTACTTTTACTTTCACTTTCAGGCGACTTAAGAGATGCCGATTCGATTCCCTGGTTGAGAAGGTCCCATGAAGGAGGGCATATCAATCTGCTTCAGTATTCGCGCCTGGAAAATCCCACGGAGCGAGGAGCCTGGGCGGCTCCAGCCCAAAGGTTTGCAGAGTTGGACACAACTGAAGTGACTTAGCATGCATGCATAGGAACTGTGCCTTTATTTACTATCATGGTAATGAAGATTTGTCATATATATAGAGTACTCTATAGAAGAAGCTCAAAATATTTTATAGTCATAAAATGTAAATATTTTCTACCAATCAATCCTATATGCCAAGCATTACTATTCCCAGTATACAGATGAAGAGCCAAAAAGGAGGCTGCTGTGCCAGTAAAAGAGTTTGTTCTATATCTTGGGAGAGAGAAATGTGCATCATACCCAAGAATTTTTTACTAAGAATGCCTTGGAGACAGAAAAGGCATCAGTTCAGTTCAGTTCAGTCACTCAGTCGTGTCTGACTCTTTGTGACCCCATGAATTGCAGCATGCCAGGCCTCCCTGTCCATCACCAACTCCCTGAGTTCACTCAGACTCGCGTCCATTGAGTCAGTGATGCCATCCAGCCATCTCATTCTCTGTTGTCCCCTTCTTCTCCTGACCCCAGTCCCTCCCAGCATCAAAGTCTTTTCCAATGAGTCAACTCTTCGCATGAGGTGGCCAAAGTACTGGAGTTTCAGCTTTAGCATCATTCCTTCCAAAGAAATCCCAGGGCTGATCTCCTTTAGGATGGATTGGTTGGATCTCCTTGCAGTCCAAGGGACTCTCAAGAGTCTTCTCCAACACCACACTTCAAAAGCATCAATTCTTCGGTGCTCAGCCTTCTTCACAGTCCAACTCTCACATCGATACATGACTACTAGAAAAACCCAGTGTCAGAGGTGGGCCGGCGCACTAAGCGCGGCCGAGAGCTACCCCATGTCCGAGGCCTGGGGCGGCGGCCAGGAGGAGCAACCCCATGCCCAAGGACTGGTGCCTGTGCGGGTGCAGGAGGGCCTAAAGGAGCTATCCCACGTTGAAGGTCAGGAAGGGTGGCGGGAGGAGATAACCCTCATCCAAGGTAAGGAGCAGCGGCTGTGCTTTGCTGGAGCAGCGGTGAAGAGATACCCCACGCCCAAGGTAAGAGAAACCCAAGTAAGATGGTAGGTGTTGCAAGAGCGTATCAGAGGGCAGACACACTGAAACCATACTCACAGAGAACTAGTCATTCTAATCACACGAGGACCACAGCTTTGCCTAATTCAATGAAACTAAGCCATGCCCGCAGGGCAACCCAAGATGGGCGGGTCATGGTGGAGAGGTCTGACAGAATGTGGTCCACTAGAGAAGGGAATGGCAAACCACTTCAATATTCTTGCCTTGAGAACCCCATGAACAGAAAAGGCATAGGTCAACAGTAACTTTTAAACTTTTTGGAGCTAAGTTTGCATGTGGGCTTATTTGCTAAGTCTTGTCTGACTCTTTGAGATCCCATGGACTGTAGCCTGCCAGACTCCTCTGTCCATGGGATTTTCCAGGCAAGAATAATGGAGTGGGCTGCCATTTCCTCCTCCAGGTGATCTTCCTGACCCAGGGATTGAACCCACATCTCCTGCTTCTCTTGCATTGGCAGGCAGATTCTTTACCACTGAGCCACCTGGGAGCTAAGTTAGTGTTAGCCTAAAAAACTGAAACAACACCCATGAATTAATTAGCCACTCATTCTTACTAGTCTGAATTAACAACAAGCTAAAGAAACCAATGGATGTTTCAGTAATTTTGCTTTATTGAATGAGGACATTTTTCTTAGAGATCTTTCTGCCTTAACTTTAAGGAATGGGCACAAATAACTTCATTTGCTGTTCGGATGGGAATTGAGTGAATTGGTGGGTTACAGCTCACCGTGTGACTTTTTTTTTTGTTTTTATTTGTGTTTAGCCTTTCACCTGACCTCTGATCTTCAGTTTAGTTTAGCTCCTTCATTTTTTTTGGGTTTTGTAAATTTTGGCCTTATGTTGAATTTTTGATTTGTGTTCTTTTTCCTGACCTTTGCTCTTATATATTTTAGATTTTCATAGATAAAGCTAAGAAGATGAGACTCTTCTCCAAGAAGTCATTGAATGAATGAGTGAAAGAAAGAAATGCCAGTTGCAGAGCAAAGATCATGTCAATAACAGGCTTGTAATACTTTACAGTGTTGCTGGTATAGAGAGACATGTTTAACTCTGTCAAAAGATGTAAAAACTTGAAAGGAGTCCTTTTTTGTAGAATTAAAGTTCTGATCAAAACTCTGTTTAGTATCAGTATCCAGTACTAATGGCTATGAATAAATACCAAGCCTATAGGAAGATTATTCTAGACAAACTTTTTATTTAAAATTGGTAAGTCTAAGTGCTTTAGTACTATTCTTATTTAAGAATGATCATGTATATTTTAACTGTTTTCTGGTTAGGGCCGTTCAATAATTTTTATGCAGAATTAACTAACTTAACACCTTTAAAGGAAATAAATGTTATTTCTTTTATTGTGACTGAATATTGGTGAACTTTAAAAAATAGTAAAAATAGTTTATATTACCTAAATTTACATAAACTGATCATGCATTATTTTCCAGAAATATTACCGGTTTTTCATAGGCTTCCAGGTGGCGCTAGTGGTAAAGAACTTACTGCCAATGCAGGAGATTTTTTTGCTTCCCTGATAGCTCAGTTGGTAAAGAATCCACCTGAAATGCAGGAGACCTTGGTTTGATTCCTGGGTTGAGAAGATCCCCTGGAAAAGGGATAGGCTACCCACTCCAGTATTCTTGGGCTTCCCTTGTGGCTCAGCTGGTAAAGAATCAGGTGGGTTTTGCTCTGAACTTATTCACTGATTATCTCTAGTTCTGATAATCATAAGATTGTTTTCTACATCTGTGACTCTATGTCTTTTTTGTATATAAATTCAGTCATCATTGTTTTAATTTGCAACTCCACATTTAATGCTGAACATCTCTGCATATGTTCTTTTGTCACCCTTATATCTTTTTTGGTGCGATGTCTATTCAGAACTTTTGCCCATTTTTTAATTCAAGTCTATTTCTTTACGTATTGTTAGTTTTAAGAATTTTTGTGTATTTTGGAAAATAGTTTTTTATCAGTTGTATCTTTTACAAATATTTTCTCCCAGACTGTGGCTCTTTTTATTCTATTGACACTTTTTTTCCCCCCAACAGAGCTGACATTTTAAATTTTAATGCAGCCAAGTTTATCAATCCTGTCTTTCATCAATCACGCCTTTGGTGCAGTATCTAAAATGTCATTACTGCATTCAAGGTTAAGTAGATGTTTTATACTTACTTCTTTTTTTTTAAAAAAAAAAACTATATGTGTATAAGCCCATTGAGATGGTCTCCTTGTGTGAGTTTTGATGCACTGCATTTTCCAAGGAATTGTTTCATTTTATTTAGATTATGAATATGTGGGCTTAGAATTGTTCATAATTTCTTTTAATGTCCCTAAGATCTCTAGTAACACCTCCTTTTATTCCTGACATTGGTGATTTTTGTCTTGTCTCATTTTTTCCTAATCTGGCTAGAGAACTATTTATTTTAGCAATCTTTTCAAAGAACTAGCTTTTGATTTCTTATTTTTGATATTGATTTCTGTGCTAGCCTTATTATTTCTTTCTTCTTAGTTTGCATTTAATTTGCCCACTTTTTCTACTGTCTTAATATGGAAACAGATTTTTGATTTTAGATCTTTCCTATTTTATAATGCATATATTCAATGTTATATATTTTTCTTTATGCATTGCTATACTGCACCCCACAAAGTTTGATAAGTTGTCAGTTCAGTTCAGTTGCTCATTCATGTCCAACTCTGTGACCCCATGGACTGCAGCACACCAGGCTTCCCTGTCCAACACCAACTCCCAAAGCTTACTCAAACTCATGTCCATCGAGTTGGTGATGCCATCCAACCATCTCATTAAAATATTTATTAATTTCTCTTAAGATTTCTTCTTTGACTTGAGTGGTATCTAGAGGGGCATTGTTTCATCTTCAAGTATGTGAGGAATTTTCCAGCTATCTTTCTTTTATTGATTTCTCATTTTATTCCTTTGTGTTCTGGAAACAGACATTGCATGATTTCTATTATTTTAAACTTGTTAATGGGCATTTTATGACACAAAATGTGGTCTATCTGGGTAAATGTTCCAAATGAGATTGAGAAAAAGATGTCATCTGCTGTTATTGGAGGAAGTAGTCTACTGTTGTCAATTACATCCAGTTAGTTGATGGTGCTATTGACTTCTTAAACCAGCTGAAGTTCAGGAATGTTACTGAATGCACTTGATCCACCAGCTGTTTGATTCCTTGTGATTATATGAGTACTCTCCTTTGGTCTCTGAGCTTCCATGGCAAGCCTCTGAAACTTATTCATTGCCAAGTTTTGGTGTTTCTGATTTTTATAGGTGAGCATGATCGGGCAATAAAAAACAGTCAGAAAACATTGTCCTGACTAGGAAATACCAGAGGAGATGAATGGGTATTCTTTTTAGTGCAGTGCTGGACGTTACCTAGTAAACTCTCTTTGTATTTTCTGATTGTGTGGAGATGTGCACACGTGTTTGTCTTTCTGTTACTTAGTCTATTATATGGTTCTACTGAGGTAGATGTTCAGTAATTTAAAAAGAATTAAAAGTAAGTGATTCTTATTCATAGAAATAAAAAAGCATTTTTTTCTGATAGAGAAAATTTCTTCCTAGTTAAAAATATGAGTCCACTATCCAACCAGTCCATTCTGAAGATCAACCCTGGGATTTCTTTGGAAGGAATGATGCTAAAGCTGAAGCTCCAGTACTTTGGCCACCTCATGCGAAGAGCTGACTCATTGGAAAAGGCCTTGATGCTGGGAGGGATTGGGGGTGGGAGGAGAAGGGGACAACCGAGGATGAGATGGCTGCATGGCATCACGGACTGGATGGACGTGAGTCTGAGTGAACTCCGGGAGATGATGATGGACAGGGAAGCCTGGCGTGCTGCGATTCATGGGGTCGCAAAGAGTCGGACATGACTGAGCGACTGAACTGAATTATACTTCATTGCTTTATACATATGAACCAATTTTTCATCTTAGCAAACTTATTTCAACTTTCCAAATTGCTTACATATATATGTTTTTCTTCAAATTGTACTTTGAACTGGTTTTAGCATCTTACTGGTTTCTTTAATTAATGCGCTTAATTAATTTTAGACAAGTTCATTTTAAACTTGTATGTGAGGCACAATGTTATCTTTTTGAAAATTATACTTTCATACAATTAAGAAATAATAGTCACCTGTGCCTTAGTGATATAACAATTATTGAAATATTTTAAAATGAAATATGAAATTGTACACATTAAAATTGGTGAAATATGGTAATTCCTAAATTGTATTATATTTTCTTCAAGAAAACTCTTGAATATATCTTCCTTGTTTAGTTCCCATTACCTTCATTTGAGTTTCTTTTTTATCTGTGTAACTTCCTAACCTATCTTTCTTTGAGATTCCACTGTCTCTAGTCTACCCATTGCAATACTGTCTGAGTAATAATTCTAAAATAATTCTAAACTCAACTGTTTATGTTGTGATTGTTTCAAATCCTGCAATGATTCTACTTCTTTATATTGAATATTTGGATCTTCACAATTTAAATATTGCACATATCACTTCCAATGTCATTTATTCCTTAATTTGTCTCAAGTTATCAGACCTTCTTAGAGACCTTCCACTTAAAGTATTACTTTCTGGTTAGAGATACTTCAAGTTCTACAAGCTTATCATTGTTTCAAAATAACTGTCAATGTATGGCAAAACCAATACAGAATTGTAAAGTAAAATAAAAAATAAATAAATTAAAAAAAAACAAAATAAACAGCAGATTGCACACCTTTTTGTATATCTATTTTGTTTGTATTTAAAAAGGTAAATTGCTTTCTCATAGAATTAAGGGTTTCTGATATGTGTTACTCTTTGGACAAAAGGTTTATCAAATTCCAGTGTATTTACACTACCTGTTGAGGCTTAATTTTGCATCCATGCTCAAAGATAGTAATCATATACATAGATTCTGAAAATAACTTTAAAATAAAGTAGAAAGTTGACTTGGGTCTCCTCATTCTATTTTGTACATCTAGGATATAAATTAGGAGCATTTTAAGGAGTTTTAATGAACTAAAATAAAATAATACTTATTACCATTATATTTTGAGATTTTCTTGTAGTTAATTTACAGAAATTGATATGGATATAGATATAAATATAAGTATGTGTGTGTTTAAAGGTTGGTATATACACAAAACATTCATTTTAAACAAATCTTTCAATTAAAAGAAATCTGTCATGGAAGGAATAGATTTTCTTTTATAAAAAATTAATTAATTTATTTTAATTGGAGGCTAACTACTTTACAATATTGTAGTAGTTTTTGCCCAACATCAACATTGATCAGCCACCGGTGCACATGTGTTCCCCATCCAGAACCCCTCTTCTTCTCCCTTCCCTACCCCATCCCCCAGGGGAACGCACCAGCCCTGAGCACCCTGTCTCATGCATTCAACCTGGACTGGTGATCCGCTTCACATATGATAATACACATGTTTCAGTGCTACCTTCTCAAACCATCCCACCCTCGCCATCTCCCACAGAGTCCAAAAGACTGTTCTTTACATCTGTGTCTCTGGCTGTCTCGCATATAGGGTCATCGTTATCATCTTTCTAAGTTCCATATATATGTGTTAGTATACTGTATTGGTGTTTTTCTTTCTGACTTACTTCACTCTGTATAATAGGGCTCCAGTTTAATTCACCTCGTTAGAACTGATTCAAATGCATTCTTTTTAATGGCTGAGTAACACTCCATTGTGTATATATACCACAGTTTTCTTATCCATTCATCTGCTGATGGACATCTAGGTTGCTATTGTAAACAGTGCTGTGATCAACATTGGGGTACACATGTCTCTTTCAATTCTGGTTTCCTCTGTGTGTATGCCCAGCAGCAGGATTGGTGGGTCATATGACAGTTCTATTTCCAGTTTTTTAAGGAATCTCCACGCTGTTCTCCATAGTGGCTGTACTAGTTTGTAAGGAATAGATTTTCTTATGAAATACATATTTTTCATATAAAAATTATTGTTGTTGTAGAGAGTTGAAAAACAAATTATAGAGAATTTTAAGATAAAAAACAGTTCTTTATATATTTTTTAAAGTTGTATTAGACAAAATGGCATCATATGATTAATAACAAGTCTCTTTGTTGGCATACTTTTGTTTCCTAGCCCCAAAGTTGCTAACTTATTGAAGTGAAGATTTTAGGAAAAGCTTTTTCGTAGAAAACTGAAGTATATATATCCTGAAAATATAGATATTTTATACCAGAATTTCACTTTGCAAATTGGCTTCTTTTGAGAAAGCTATATAGAATGGATGATATGTTTATACATATTTATTCACCTAAATTTTGTTCTTTTAAAGCTAGTCCATGGATATATAATACTCTTTATCTCTCATTTTTATTACATTATATTTGTAAAAAGGATTGACAACATTTATTATAAATCTTAATTTATTTATTTGTTTAAGGAACACATTTTTTTCCACTTGCACCATGAGGACAACACAAACAACAAACACACAAAGCAAAAAACCAGTAAAGCCTAAAATGTGCATTATGAATCCCACTTCTAAGCATATGCCCTGAGAAAACCATAATTCAAAAAACACACGTACCCCAGTGTTCATCACAGTACTATTTGCAATAGACAGGACATGGGCACAACCTAAATGTCCATCAACAGATGAATAGGTAAAGAAGATGTAGTACATATATACAGTGGAATATTACTCAGCAATGAAAAGGAAAGATATTGGGTGATCTATAGCCATCTGGATAGACCTAGAATCTGTTATATAGTGTGAAGTAAGTCAGAAAGAGGAAAACAAATGGTGTTTATCAATGCATATGTATGAAATCTATAAAAATGGTATAGATGAACTTATTTGCAGAGCAGGAATAGAGACACAGATGTAGAGAATAGACATGTAGACATGGAGGTGGGGAAGGAGGGTAGGATGAATTGGGACATAGGGATTGCTGCATGTTCATTACCATGTATAAAATAGATAGCTAGTGGGAACCTGCTGTATAGCACAGGGAGCTCAGCTTGGTGCTCTGTGGTGATCTAGATGAGTGGGTTGAGGGTGGGGTGGGAAGGAGGTCCAAGAGGGTGGGGATACATGTATACTATATATTGTGGATTCACTTTGCTGCATAGCAGAAATGAACAAAACATTATAAAGCAACTGTATGCCAATGCAACATTTTTTAAAAAAGAGAAAAAAACATAAAGTATGTCTTCTAGACTTAAAGCTGTCTTTTCCAAGTGTCATTATCTCAGTCAATTTTGAATTTGTGCTCAAGAATTCATTGACTTTTATCTTCAGTCTTCTTCCCATCTGTCTGCAGCTATTGGAATTTTTAGAGAGTTTGAATACCATCCTGGCAACAGAAAGAGTTGTCTGGTTCTTATGCTTGTTTATTCTGATGTTAATCTTAACTAGTCTGATTTCTAAAAGATCTTCACTGGTATCCATTAAAATATGACTGGAGTCACCTTATGCTTTGGACCCTAGGCTGGTGCACATTGCTGAAGTCTACCGTCCCAAGTCACAAGACCTCTTTTTCCTCACCTTCCCTTCTAAAATTCAGGTTTATTTTCACTGTTTCTATAACTCTCCCAGGGTACCTGGAAGTCCTTGGGTCACATAGATCAATGATTTTGATGGTGTAGAAACAAGTGGGAGTAAAATTTCTCTGCAAAATTCAAAGCAGTGGATGGTATCATCTGTAACAGTAGTTATCTTAAGTCTTCACCACAGCAAACTGATAGCTTGCAAATGACAGCTACAAAGTGAATGGGTAAAATCATAAATTTAAGTACAAGGTAGGCCGGTAGATTTTGATATAGCAAAAGAAACCACTTTTTGAGTTTTGGCACAATACCATTGGAAGAGATTCACAATTATCTTTTTTTAAAAAAGTCATTTCACTAGTCCCCTGTCATTCTTATCCAAATGTTGGAATACTCTTCAATGACAGCAACATATCACAAAAGATATTCTGGTGATCAAAGAAGCAAATATGGGACATCAACTGTCAGGAATTTAAAAAATTTAGAAAAATGTAAATCAAAGCCTCTCTCATCACTATATATATATATATTTTGAAATTTATTTTTTTCCCCATGTTAACATTAAAACTTTTTGTTTGGATACAGTAAGCATCAGATTTTGGATTCCTAATACAGTAAATACTATGACTATGAGGGTTCTTAATAGTTTTTTAAAGTATAAGGTCATAATGAGACCAAAGAATCAATCTTGCTCTAAATACTACACAAAAGCAGAGGGCTTCATGCCTGCTCAGTCACTCAGTCATCTCTAACTCTTTGCAGCCCCATGGCCTACAGTCTGACAGGCTCTTCTGTCCATGGAATTTTCAGGTAAGAATGCTGGAGTGGGTTGCCATTTCCTACTCCATGGGATCCTGGGGTGCTTCCCAAACTCATCTGGACTCAGTTAGACCTTCACACCACTACTTCCATGCTGCCATCTAAAGAGCACCATATTGTGCTGAGAAGCAAAAAGCAATGCTTGCTCATTTAAATGCCAGGAGCCAGCATGAGGAATTCCACCCATGACAAGATCATGAGGCAGAGCTCTGATGGCAAGGCTAATCAGAACTCAGGTTTTCCCCCTGGAATTTCCTGAGCATCCACCCCCCCCAAAAATAAGAATCTGCCTGCTTTTCCACTCTTCTAATATTCTCTGGAAAAAGTCAAATCAGGGCTTTAGTCTTCTGCATTTGAAAGGGATGTTTCAGTTTAAACCCCTCTGATAGCTCTCTAGCTTGCCTTACAGGTTCCCCCTGACCTCTTACAGCTTGTGAATTGCTTACAGCCCCCCAACCAGGAGAGGCACAAAGCTTAAAAGCATCTTAAAGATACAGAGCCTTTTCTAAAGAGCTAAAAATTGTATTGTTAGAGGGTTTTCACTGTTGACTCAATGACAGCTGCCAGGCCTACATATTCTTTATCTTTTAGGCACCTGCGAGGATGTTAATCAATGTAAACAGGATATGCAAAAATATATATAGTAGTTTTGATGTTAGCAACACTAGACTTTTGAGTTAATTACTTTTCTCTTTGTTATATATCACTGCACTCCTCTTGTGTCCTTGCTATGTAAGAATGTAACTTTATTTAGTGCTTTCTGAGAATGGCACCAGACTTTGGGAAGATCAACACAAATAAGTCTTCTGGTTGACAAACCCTTATCAGATAAAAAGCTATAAAATGTTAATTGGCCCTTTTGGCCAGAAGATGATGTAAATCACCTAAGACTTGTGTATACAATTAGGTATGCAGAGAGAAAAGCCTGGTTTTGATAAGAGTCTGGACTGCTAACTCTGCATAACTTTGTGTTACCCATTGATCTCCATGTTTTATCAAAAGTATAAAAGGCCTTCTGAACAATAGAGGACAGAGCCAGTCACTGGACTGGTTTCCCCCGTGTCTCCTCTTTACTCTAATTTCAGGCTGAATTCCTATCTGGAGTGGGGCGGCTCACTAAGTCTACTTACTTGCCCTGGGTTTTAAGATCCATGCGAGGGGGAGCCCAAGGGAGGCACCCCCCAATATTCAAGTGGGCGCCGGTGGCCCAATGTAGATGGTGCAAGCTTCTTGTCTGGAACTTTATTGGCCTTCCCTGTAAGCCAAGTTATTCAGCCTTCTTTCTCCACTTAATTTTCCTACTACACTATTTCTTCCTAATCTAATCTTATATTTCTATATTAATAAATAAATAAGTTCTCCTCGCCAACGCCATCCCCACTTCAAATTCCCTGGATCCACTGGGGCTGGACCCCGGCATTTAAGCTTTTCTATCATTCCTTCCCCACACCCCCAGACACATCTGATTTCTTAATCCACTCTCTCACTCTTCAGAATGCATCCCCTCCCCCTACTTCCTCCTCCATCTCAGTTCAGTTCAGTTCAGGTCAGTCGCTCAGTCATGTCTGACTCTTTGCGACCCCATGAATCGCAGCACGCCAGGCCTCCCTGTTCATCACCAACTCCCGGAGTTCACTCAGACTCAAGTCCATCAAGTCAGTGATGCCACCAAGCCATCTCATCCTCTCTCGTCCCCTTCTCCTCCTGCCCCCAATCCCTCCCAGCATCAGAGTCTTTTCCAATGAGTCAACTCTTCGCATGAGGTAGCCAAAGTACTGGAGTTTCAGCTTCAGCATCATTCCTTCCAAAGAAATCCCAGGGTTGATCGCCTTCAGAATGGACTGGTTGGATCTCCTTGCAGCCCAAGGGACTCTCAAGAGTCTTCTCCAACACCACAGTTCAAAAGCATCAATTCTTCAGCGTTCAGCCTTCTTCATAGTCCAACTCTCACATCCATACATGGCTACTGGAAAAACCATAGCCTTGACTAGACGGACCATAGTCGGCAAAGTAATGTCTATGCTTTTGAATACGCTATCTAGGTTGGTCATAACTTTTCTTCCAAGGAGTAAGTGTCTTTTAATTTCATGGCTACAATCACCATCTGCAGTGAGTTTGGAGCCCCAAAAAATAAAGTCTGACACTTTCTACTGTTTCTCCATCTACTTCCCATGAAATGATGGGACCAGATGCCATGATCTTCGTTTTCTGAATGTTGAGCTTTAGACCAACTTTTTCACTCCCCACTTTCACTTTCATCAAGAGGTTTTTAGCTCCTCTTCACTTTCTGCCATAAGGGTGGTGTCATCTGCATATCTGAGGTTATTGGTATTTCTCCTGGCAGTCTTGATTCTAGTTTGTGCTTCTTCCAATCCAGCATTTCTCATGATGTACTCTGCATATAAGTTAAATAAGCAGAGTGACAATATCCAGCCTTGACGTACTACTTTTCCTATTTGGAACCAGTCTGTTGTTCCATGTCCAGTTCTAACTGTTGCTTCCTGACCTGCATACAGATTTCTCAAGAGGCAGGTCAGGTGGTCTATCTCAATGGACCATAAATACTCTCATTCTTGTCTGGAAGGTCAAGCTTTTGAAGCAACTGATACACAGTATAGTTTTAAAGTTTATTTTGAAACGCAGAGCTTAGAATTGAAGCAATGACCTTCATTGTTCTGTCACGTCTGCATTACCTTCCCTGGAAAAATGTTTTAAAAGTGGGTTTTATTCTTATTGGTTAAAAGACTAAAGGAGAAAATAAACATCTACCTACATTTGTATATACATGCATGCTTAAAGAGTAAAGGAAGTTGGATGATATTTCAGAACATTACCCCACTAAAATTATTTTTCACTGAATGATGTACCCTCTTTAAATTCATGCATCCTATGGGTCATTTTCTCTGTAATAACATTCCTAATTAACCCTCTTATTTGAAAAATGTCTTCATTTTGAATTTTTAGATTGAGAACTGCAAAGAATGAACTGTGTCCTCCTCAAATTCTTATGTTGAAGTCCTAAAGCTCAATACCTCACAGTTTGACTGTTTTTTGGAGATAAGGCCTTTAAAGAGGTAACTAAAGTAAAATAAGGTCCTTAGAATAAGCCCTAATCCATCTCCTCATAAGAAGAGGAGATGAGGAAAGAAAAAATGTACAGAAGAAAGATCATGTGAAGATGTGGGAGAAGATGGCCATTCATAAGCCAAGGAAAGAGATCTACAAAGAAATCAACTCTGTCAATATCTTAATTTCAAAGTTCCCAAACTGCAAGCATGATCAGGCCAATTATCCTCCGTATTCTTAAACACTGGGCACAAGTATTGTTTTTTCTAGGACTTCCCTGATAGCTCAGGTGATAAAGAATCTACCTGCAATGCAGGAGACCCTGGTTCAATTCCTAAATATGGGGAGATCCCTTGGAAAAGGGATAGGGTACCCACTCCATATTTTTGGGCTTCCCATGTGGCTCAGCTGGTAAAAAAAATCAGCCTGCAATGTGGGAGACCTGTATTTTTTCTAAGAACATTTTTTAAACACTCCATCTTATTTATCAGTTCAGTTCAGTCGCTCAGTAGTGTCCGACTCTTTGCGACCCCATGAATCGCAGCACACCAGGCCTCCCTGTCCATTACCAACTCCCAGAGTTCACTCAAACTCACAACTATCGGGTCGGTGATACTATCCAGCCATTTCATCCTCTGTCGTCCCCTTCTCCTCCTGCCCCCAATCCCTCCCACCATCAGAGTCTTTTCCAGTGAGTTAACTCTTCGCATGAGGTGGCCAAAGTACTGGAGTTTCAGCTTCAGCATCATTCTTTCCAAAGAACACCAAGGACTGATCTCCTTCAGAATGGACTGGTTGGATCTCCTTGCAGTCCAAGGGACTCTCAAGAGTCTTCTCCAACACCACAGTTCAAAAGCATCAATTCTTCGGCGCTCAGCTTTCTTCACAGTCCAGCTCTTGCATACATACATGACCACTGGAAAAACAATAGCCTTGACTAGATGGACCTTTGTTGGCAAAGTAATGTCTCTGCTTTTCAATATGCTGTCTAGGTTGGTCATAACTTTCCTTCCAAAGAGTAAGCGTCTTTTAATTTCATGGCTGCAGTCACCATCTGCAGTGATTTTGGAGCCCCCAAAAATAAAGTCTGACACTGTTTCCACCGTTTCCCCATCTATTTCCCATGAAGTGATGGGACCAGATGCCATGATCTTCGATTTCTGAATGTTGAGCTTTAAGCCAACTTTGTCACTCTCCTCTTTCACTTTCATCAGAGACTTTTTAGTTCCTCTTCACTTACTGCCATAAGAGTGGTATCATCTGCATATCTGAGGTTATTAATATTTCTCACGGCAATCTTGATTCCAGCTTGTGTTTCTTCCAGCCCAGCATTTCTCATGATGTACTCTGCATATAAGTTAAATAAGCAGGGTGAAAATATACAGCCTTGATGTAATCCTTTTCCTATTTGGAACCAGTCTGTTGTTCCATGTCCAGTTCTAACTGTTGCTTCCTGACCTGCATACAGATTTCTCAAGAGGCAGGTCAGGTGTGCTGGTATGCCCATCTCTTTCAGAATTTTCCACAGTTTATTGTGATCCACACAGTCAAAGGCTTTGGCATAGTCCATAAAGCAGAGATAGATGTTTTTCTGGAACTCTATTGCTTTTTTGATGATCCAGCGGATGTTGGCATTTTGATCTCTGGTTCCTCTGCCTTTTCTAAAACCAGCTTGAACATCTGGAAGTTCATGGTTCACATATTGCTGAAGCCTAGCTTGGAGAATTTTGAGCATTACTTTACCAGCATGTGAGATGAGTGCAACTGTGCGGTAGTTTGAGCATTCTTTGGCATTGCCTTTCTTTGGGATTGGAATGAAAACTGACCTTTTCCAGTCCTGTGGCCATTGCTGAATTTTCCAAATTTGCTGGCATATTGAGTGCAGCACTTTCACAGCATCATCTTTCAGAATTTGAAATAGCTCAACTGGGATTCCATCACCTCCACTAGCTTTGTTCGTAGTGATGCTTTCTAAGGCCCACTTGACTTCACATTCCAGGATGTCTGGCTCTAAGTGAGTGATCATACCATCATGATTATCTGGGTCATGAAGAACTTTTTTGTACAGTTTTTCTGTGTATTCTTGCCACTTCTTCTTAATATCTTCTGCTTCTGTTAGGTCCATACCATTTCTGTCCTTTATCGAGCCCATCTTTGCATGAAATGTTCCCTTGGTATCTCTAATTTTCCTGAAGAGATCTCTAGTCTTTCCCATTCTGTTGTTTTCCTCTATTTCTTTTCACTGATTGCTGAGAAAGGCTTGCTTATCTCTCCTTGCTATTCTTGGGAACTCTGCATTCAGATGCTTATATCTTTCCTTTTCTCCTTTGCTTTTCACTTCTCTTCTTTTCACAGCTATTTGTAAGGCCTCCCCAGACAGCCATTTTGCTTTTTTGCATTTCTTTTCCATGGGGATGATCTTGATCCCTGTCTCCTGTACAATGTCATGAGCTTCAGTCCCTAGTTCATCAGGCACTCTATCAGATCTAGTTCCTTAAATCTATTTCTCACTTCCACTGTATCATCATAAGGGATTTGATTTAGGTCATACCTGAATGGTCTAGCGGTTTTCCCTACTTTCTTCAATTTGAGTCTGAATTTGGCTATACGGAGTTCATGATCTGAGCCACAGTCAGCTCCTGGTCTTGTTTTTGTTGACTGTATAGAGATTCTCCATCTTTGGCTGCAAAGAATATAATCAGTCTGATTTCGGTTTTTACCAAATGGTGATGTCCATGTGTAGTCTTCTCTTGTGTTGCTGGAAGAGAGTGTTTATTATGACCAGTGCATTCTCTTGGCAAAATTCTATTAGCCTTTGCCCTGCTTCATTCTGTATTCCAAGGCCAAATTTGCCTGTTACTCCAGGTGTTTCTTGACTTCCTACTTTTGTATTCCAGTCCCCTATAATGAAAAGAATATCTTTTTTGGGTGTTAGTTCTAAAAGATCTTGTAGGTCTTCGTAAAACTGTTCAACTTCAGCTTCTTTAGCATTACTAGTTGGGGCATAGACTTGGATTACTTGGAAACATAGTGAATGGTTTGCCTTGGAAATGAACAGAGATTATTCTGTCATTTTTAGATTGCATCCAAGTACTGCATTTTGGACTCTTTTGTTGACCATGATGGCTACTCCATTTCTTCTGAGGGATTCCTGCCTGCAGTAGTAGATATAATGGTCATCTGAGTTAAATTCACCCATTCCAGTCCATTTTAGTTTGCTGATTCCTAGAATGTCAATGTTCACTCTTGCCATCTCCTGTTTGACCACTTCCAGTTTGCCTTGATTCATGGATCTGACATTCCAGCTTCCTATGCAATATTGCTCTTTACAGTAATGGACCTTGCTTCTTTCACCAGTCACATCCACAACTGGGTATTGTTTTTACTTTGGCTCCATCTTTCATTCTTTCTGGTGTTATTTCTCCACTGATCTCTGCTGCCCCTGACCTTGGGCATTGGGTAGCTCCTCCTGGCCACTGCCCCTGACCTCGGATGTGGAGTATCTCCTCTCGGCCGAGCTTGTGTGCCATCACAGCCCCCACTATGGTATCAATTCATACTGGACTATATTCACATATTATTTATTGACTGTATACATATCAAAATAGTTATACCTATTATTATATCTTTATCTCATTGAATGTAATAATTTGCTTGATTCTATTTATCTTGAACCAAAATATCTTAATAGATGACATTTATTCATCCACTTTATTCAACTTTGTATGCTCAATAACTTGTACTACCAGTAAAGTCGCTCAGTCATGTCCGATTCTTTGCAACCCCATGGACAGTAGCCTACTAGGCTTCTCTGTCGATGGGATTTTCCAGGCAAGAATACTGGAGTGGGTTGCCATTTCCTTCTCCAGGGGATCTTCCTGACCCAGGGATTAAACCCAGACTTCCAGCATTGCAGGCAGACACTTACCATCTGAGCCACCAGGGAAGCCCTGGTATAAACTGGAGGTAAATTATCAATATTTCAATATTTCTTTTTTTCTTTAATGAAAGATTAACTTTTTGGGTATTAAAGGGATATAATGTTTTGAAAAAATGTGAAATCTTTGAAATAAGTAAAAACATTGCAGTCTATTTTACTATGGAACCCTTGATGTTGTCCAACTGGCCCCTGAGGCTATCTAATTCTAAAGAAGTCTGTTATATGATTTATTTTGCAAATTTAGAGATAGTTGTCAACTTTTGTAGGCTGTGGTGATATAAATGGTTCTTATTTATTAAGATGCCAGTGAATTTTGGGGGTTAGAAATGCAAAAATGTCTTGATTCCATCGTCCCCCTATCTGAAGAGATGATTCTAACATTTTATTTCATTGTCTTTTGGATATTAAGAAATTGTGCATGTATTTGTAAATTAACATCAGCTTTCCTGATTGTGTGTGTGTGTATGTGGACTTCAGTTTTACTTGTCAGTTACTTTAAAATCTTACTGATTATTTCACTTATTAATAAACTAAAAATCTGACATGTTTATTTTATAGTTATATGTCATATAGTTAACTTTTAAAATGATTATTTAATAACAGTATATCAACAGAAATCATCTCTATGAAATATGAGTTCATCCATTGTAATCATAAATAGGAGTTTACTATTTGCCAATTTCTAGCTTGAAAAATCTATTACAAAGATGGACTATGTACTTACTAAACAATAAGAGATGATCTCCATTCTTTCCTATTTTCTTCTTCCTTTATTTTCTTTCTTTGTTATCTTTTTATAAATCATGTTAACTTTATTTGAAAGAGGTATTGTATTGATTTATATTACCTGGCTATCACAGGATCATTAACACTTTTGTTTATTTTTATTCTTCATAGTTCATGTATAAATTAAGTCATTTGAGTGAGATACTTTTTAAATTCATTATTTCTATCATGTTGCTAGTGTTCTGTTATCCTGAATTCTGCTCATTTTAAGGTATTTTAATACTCTTTATAATATTTTGATTAGAACACTTTTGTCCTAATTAGAAATGTGAAATTCAAATGGAAGATGGCAATGCTCAACCTTCACTTCAAAGGATCCTACAGTCATTTCAAGAAGAGGTCAAGGAAATAAACTGTAATACATTAGCCTGGGGCTATGAGTGATCTCTTGCCATGCTGGAAATTGGCAGCCCTTCTGTTTTTTGTCCTTAAGGACTTGAGTATTAAACTAATTGTTAAATATACCAAGTGGACTGACAGTAAAATAACAGGCTCTGTTGATATGCATAGAATAGAAAAGGCTATTAATTTCACAAAAGATCCCTTTTTGGTTAATATTTACAAGCAGTCTTGATTTCAGTAACTTGTGACATACTACAGAGAAATCTTTAAAGTACAGATGGCCTGAACTTCTTTTGTTTCTGCTATGTAGAAATGGTTTTAATGATATTTCAAGCAATTATATACAATGATCCTTTTTGAAAGAGAATAAAAATACTCCATATGTTTTATTTATGGTGAGTGAAATGCCTGTTATTTGGGGCATATAGTTAGCTGCAGTAATAAGTAGCATATCTGCATATTAATATTTGAACCACCTTTCTTTTAAAAAAGTAATGCGTTGTTAAAGTGTTTTATTTCAAAATACATTATTCTTCTCAATGTTTAAATGTTGTAGTGCCTTTTGATCTTGATTTCATGATGCAAATACCTCTGGTCTGATTCAAACTTGTAACCTCAGAATTTATTGAGTACCTTTCTAAATTCATTTGAATACTTCTGCTAGTCTCTTCATAAACGAAATGATGCATAAGCACTCTGGGTTGCTAATATTTTAGTGGGTTAGTCTGGTATAGATTAAATTGAAAATATAAGTGAATAGGTTATATTGAGCTGGCCAAAATTTGTTTGGATTTTGGTCCCAGTTGTATTTTAGATCAGGTTCTTACTGAGATTACAGGTTGAATGAAATGTAAAATTCACAGATTCAGTGTATTAGTTTTTTGTTATTGCAAAAATGAATTACTAAAAATTTAGCAGCTTCAAATAATACTCAATTATTAGCTCACAGTTCTGTAGGTGAGAAGACCTAATGAGCTCAATAGAATTCTGCTTAGAGTCTTACAAATCTCCAATCAAGGTGTCAGTTTAAAGCTCTCAGGAAGAATCGACTTCCACATTTAGGGTAGAATCCTGTTTCTTGTGTTCATGAATCCTAGTTTCTCACCCTTGTTAGATGTCAGACAGGAGTACCTTCTGTTCATAAATACCACCCACATTCTTTCTCAGATGGTCCCTCCATTTTCAAAGCAAGATACCTTGAGTCCTTCTAGCAGTTTGAATCTCCCTGACTTCCTTTTCTTCTGTGATCTGGATAACATTCTCTGCTTTTGAAGGGTGCATGTGCTTGGATTAAGCCCAGCTGAATAATCTCCCTTTTGCTACATTATCATAGGAATAATACCATTGGGTGGGCTTCCCTGGTAGATCAGATGGTAAAAAATCCACCTGCAAAGCAGGAGACCCAGATTTGATCCCTGGGTCAGGAAAATTCTCTGGAGAAGGGAATGGCAACCACTCCAGTATTCTTGCCTGGAAACCCCTTGGACAGAGAAGCTTGACGGGCTATATTCCACGCGGTCGCCAAGAGTCGGATATGGGCTGAGCGACTAAGCACACCAAACAATAGGGCAAAGGTCACAAGGGCCGTTTTGAATTTCCACTTACCAGAGATATATGTAAACTAATAGACAAGAAGACATTTAGGGAAAAAATGTGATCATTAGAATTTTTATTTTTAATCACAGAAGACTAAAGGATAATTTTGTATTTTGTTAAGTTTATAAAGACTTGGGCTTCCCAGGTGGTGCTAGTGGTAAAGAATCTGCCTGCCAATACAGGTGACATAAGAGACGAGGGTTCGATCCCTGGATTTTGAAGCTCCCTTGGAGTAAAAAAATGGCAGCCACTCCAGAATTGTTGCCTGGATAATCTCATGGACACAGGAGCCTGGCAGGCAACAGTCCATAGGGTTGCAAAGGGTAAGACACGACTGAAGCAACTTAGCATGCATGCAAGTTTATAAAAAGTACTTCTCTCCAAAAGCCAGCAACATTTTACAATTCATAATGATTTATATCCTTTAAGACAAAAATAAAATTTGTGAGTAAGTTGTGCTCTGGACTAAATGCTTTCCTATCCTTAAGCCCATATATTGAGCCTTAATCCTCAATGTGATGGTATTTGGAGGTGAGGTCTTTGGGAGGTAATTAAGTCCCTTATCAATGAGATCAGTGGCCTATTTAAAAGAGACATGAGAAAGATGATCTTTATCTCTATTATGTGAGGCTACAGTGAGAAGACAGCCGTGGGTAAACTGGAAAGAGAGATTCTCACTGGACACCAGTCTTGGCAGTGCCTTATCTTGGACTTCCTTGCCTTCAGAACTGTTAGCATGTTTATTGTTTAAGCTGTTGAGTCCACTGCATCTTGTTATAGAAGTCTGAGCTAGGAGAGGTTGGAAAGACAAAATGTGAAGTCTCCTTGTAGTGTTTGAGGAAAGATACTATCTCTTTGCACTTTTATCCAGTAATTCCAAATGAATTAACTTGCAAATTTAATTAATCATGGGTTAAGAATGTCTAGCCAATACTCTGAACATGTGAAACCTTAGGATGCAGACATCATACTTCATTAAAAAAGAACAAATTCATGGAATTCAAGACATTTTTCTTTTATATTAATATAAATATTTTAACTAAATACTCTCATTTGCATATATTGAGGTAAATTTTTGGAGAGCTATTTATTAATAGAGTCAACATGAATTTGATGCTCATTTGAGATTCCAAATTATCTTGTGTGAGGGACAAGTGAAATGATCAGGCACAAGAATCTTGAACTGGTAAAGTTCTGTGCAGATATTAGCAAATACTATCAATAATTTAGTTATGTGTCTTTTGTCCACTGAACATCTTGGTTGCTGAGGAAACTGGCATCTAAGAATCAGTCAGTACTCTGACCAAAGACTCATAATCAAATGAATGTTTTGTCATCTTGAATCCGTATGCAGCCAAAGATGTACCAAAGCCAAAACACATGTGAGGCTCAACATAGAATGGTATCATATTCCCTTTTTTAATATTATAACTGAAATTTCATTCTCTTTTCTAGGTTTCTTAGTTGATTTATTTCAAAAAACTCATATAATCATCAAACTACTCATCCCAAATTATGTGCAATTAAAATGTCTATAGTCTTTTAAAAACAAAAGTATCTATACTATATTGCTATAAATAGAACAAGAATTTTTGGTCATGGTTTTTATAATAATGACTAGTACATCTTCACCATGTCAGTGAGTGTTTCATGACCTGATATATCTAACTAGATAGAAATAAATCTTTAATATCTCCCAAGATGCTGTGAATGAGGTAATATTTATAACAAAATCAATTGAAATAAACTCATAATAAAGCCATTTTCTAAATATTAGAAGAATAATGGAAGCACATGACCCTATACTTAATTTTAGAATAATAAAATATAGTTCAGTTAAGTCATTGCCTAGATTTTTTTGGCAAATCAAAGGGAATATGGGAAAATACAACGTTTAAATCAAAATTTCACCCAAACTTATACTATGCTTGAATTCTCTTCATTTTCAATGAGTTTAATGATCACAAACACCAAATTAAGATAGGATGAATGATAAACTTGTTTTGTGGGTTTTGATACAGGCTTAGAAGACTTGAGAGTCCCTTGAACTACAAGGAGATCAAACCAGTCGATTCCAAAGGAAATCAGTCCTAAACATTCATTGGAAGGACTGATGCTGAACCTGAAGCTCCAATACTTAGCCTACCTGATGTGAAGAACTGACTCATTAGAAAAGACCCTCATACTGGGAAAGATTGAAGATAGGAGAAGAAGGGGATGTCAGAGGATAAGATGGTTGGATGGCATCACCAACTCAATGGACATGAATTTGAGCAAGCTCCAGGAGCTGGTGATGGTCAGGGAAGCCTAACTTGCTGTAGTCCATGGGGTCACAGAGTCGGACATGATTGAGTGACTGAACTGAACTATACATATATTATAGGAATATTGTTAAAAGTGAGAAATGAAAATCTTACTTTTACAATTGTTCAGTTCAGTTCAGTTCAGTCGCTCAGTCGTGTCCGACTCTTTGCGACCCCGTGAATCACAGCACACCAGACCTCCCTGTCCATCATTATCTCAATTAAAAAGAGTTAGACATTATGCGGAATTAAGATTTTAATCAGGATTTTTTTGGATGGATTTTTCCTTAATGTTTTTATAATCACATATCTTTTAATCATACACTATGTCTATAAAATTTTTATGCTTGTAAAAATGTGTTTACTCATATTCATCTAGAGATTTACTGATGTGTACTATTTATCCATATATACTTTTTCTGCATCCATTAATGTGAAATTTGTATATAATATTAAAACTGTATTTGAACAGATGCCCTTGTTGTTTCTTAGTAATACAACAGAAAATGAAATTTCATGGATTTGCATTAATTATTCCCATGTAGAATTGCTGGTAGAGCTATCCTTATAGTAACACAGTTATCCTCATTTTTATATTAGTTCTTGTAGGGCACAATATTTAAATGACTTGGTTTGGTCACAAGAATGACAACATTAGACAGTTTGACCAGATTTGCCCTATTTTGTCCAATAAATTCTCAGTGTATGCACTGTCTATTAGAACAAGCCTCATGAGATATTTAGTAAATAAACAGCATTAGTCAATTTTCTAATAATGTGTTTGTCTATAAGAGAAAATTGTTTCTGCAGGTGATAAGTATTGGCCCTCTAGCCTGAGGTCTGGTTTCCTTGTCATAAAGAAACAAAAAGTGATTACATAGAGAATGGGTCTTCATAAGCATCTCTATAAGGAAATGATAGGTAGGAAAAGGCAGGAATGAATATTACCTGGAAACCCCAAGTGAGGCATTTTATTATTTTTCTGAAATTTAGCCAGCATTGTTGTGATAGGTTCAGTGCTTTCTGCTTTCATAAATATGCCCTATTGGTGATAAGCACCATGGAGTTTTCTACATCAAGGACTTCTTGCTAAATCCTATACTGTAAAAACTGTTTGCTTTCCCTAATATTACTGTGTCAGTGAAGGCAACTTTTTTATTTTATAACCATTTTATGTTTTGTACTTTTTTTTTACTTGAAGTCTTTGCAAATTTTCTCAGCTGCTATAATTGGTATTGCATAATTTATCCTTGAAAGAAAGAAAGTCTTTTGTCTCTCTCACCATGTCACATAGTCACTCTGGCCCAAAGACCTGTGGATGTTCAAAATGAGAAAAAAAAAAAAAATGTGACTTGGAACCTGGGTAGCAAAAATGCCTGAAATTTATGGAAATCCAAAGAAACAGACAATGATGTTGGTACTTTAAAGAACTGCTTCCTATATTTGGTTGGAAGAGCTGCAAAAACCCAAGATATTACCATTTCTATATTTATTATAGTGTAACAATTCTCTGTGTTTATAATTGTTTTTATATTTGGAAAAAATGACAACATATACTCAGCATAATAGCTCTGTGGAATTGCATTTATGATTGCAGCCATGAATAATGCAAATTGAGTCATTAAACTATTTTTAATGATTGCTTCCATGATCATTTTGTGAATGAGTTACTACAAAGGTCAAAATTTCTGATAACTACCTTTTGAATACCATAAGGGAAAAAAATGTGATTTTACTTTGGTTAGATCAAAATACTAGGGTTTGATAAAACTAAGTTAAATTTTAAATGATTGTATTGAATTTTTCACTTAAAAATCTATACTTAATAAACAAATTTTTTCATTTACTTTCAGTTCAGTTCAGTTCATTTGCTCAGTCGTGTCTAACTCTTTGCGACCCCATGAACCAAAGCACGCCAGGCTTCCCTGTCCATCACCAACTCCTGGAGTTCACTGAAACTCATGTCCATTGAGTCAGTGATGCCATCCAACCATCTCATCCTCTGTCATCCCCTTCTCCTACTAGCTTCAATCTTTCCCAGCATCAGGGTCTTTTCAAATGAGTCAGCTCTTTGCATCAGATGGCCAAAGTATTGGAGTTTCAGGTTCAACATCAGTCCTCCAATGAGTACCCAGGACTGATCTCCTTTAACTGTTACATACTAAATTTATAAGACGTATAAATAATTGCCTCTGCAAGAATTGTTGAGTTTTTAAGAAAAAAAAATTGTAACTTCTGACAAAGCAGAATTGAGACTAAAATACTTTGACCAGAAATGTTATTTTTATGAGAATTTTTAAACTGACTTCTTTTTTCTCTGTGTTTTCCACCAGCTTTCTCTTCCTAAGTTTTTCCATCTGATATATAGACTGCATGAGCATCTAAGAAAACTGGCAAAGTTTTGACCACAGTCTCAGTAGAGTAGATAAAGGTCAAATGTTGAATGAAATTTATGAAAATATTTATTTCCATTGCTTTCAGAAATAAAGTAAAATTACTATTTTTTATTATCTAATACCTCACATCAACACTTCAGAAATAAGGTTGATATGAGGGATTAAATAATAAAAAGATGATTGTAACAAACTGATATTCAGCCATCCTGAGACACAATATGCAATTGTATGTTAACTTTGCTAAATTTAAATAAATGATGCTAATTAACAATTGTTTATACCTATTTACTTGCATATAAATGAAATTGGCAGGAACTTTCTTCTAAAAGAATAACTGGTACAATAAAAATTCAACATAATTTTCCACTTGTTTAAAATTTTAAATAATATTTAAATAAATTAGGTCCATACATTCTGTGCATATGTAGTAGAATAGAAAATGTATTGAAGTACAGCAAGACTGGAGAAAAGAGTCTAAGAATTAACAATAATACATGGGGCATGTGGCCAATCTAAACCAGAGCTATAGATGGACAGCTGGAAAAGAGAAGGTGGACGGAAAAACTCTTAAGAAAAAGTTGATGTAACTTAGTGATTAATTGAAAGTAGGGAGTGTGAGTAATTAGAGAAACGAACATTACTTCTAAGAGTAGGGCTTGGGCAGAGAGTGGCTTTGTAACTGTTGAGATAGAAAATATAGAATGTTTTAAGGGGAAGGGAAAATGGTGGGGAAAGCTGCTGACTTTACCTGTAGTATGCTGACTTTTGGGGTCAGGACTTTCTGGATGTCTAACAGGTAAGAAGACATACATTCTGCAAGCTGTTAATCCACTGAGCTCCCTTTCTCAAGACTATTTAACACTTCAGACACTATTGGAATTTTCTTTAGGGGACAAAGCTATGTTGACACTATTGGAGTCATGCTGGATTAAAGTGTGTGACATAAAATCAAAACATCGGGTAGACTGTTTTCTGCTGTTTCCCTGCAGTGTGATGGTAGCAAGTTAAATCTCTCTGAAACTTGATTTCCTCACAGGATTATTGTGAAGACTAAATGAATGAATATGTCAAAATAGTTTCTGACATGTAACAAATGCTAATAAATCATGTTAGTCCCCCATTTCTTATTGAAAGTGATCTCTGCTGTCCTTCCAACCATCTCTGCAATGTCTCTACTTCATCACTACCATTTAAACCATTCTGAAGTGTAACTTCTGACAAAGCAGAATTGAGACTAAAATATTTTGACCAGAAATGTCCTTCACCCATTTATGGAATTTAATCACTAAAGAATCGTGTTTGGCAAGGCCTGCAGTGAACCAAATGCTTCTTTAGAAATTGGATATCTAGCAGTGGTTCTTTAAATCTTTCACACTGATATAATGGTTCAGTTCAATTCAGTTCAGTCGTTCAGTCGTGTCCAACTCTTTGCGACCCCATGAATTGCAGCACTCCAGGCCTCCCTGTCCATCACCAACTCCCGGAGTTCACTCAGACTCACGTCCATCGAGTCCGTGATGCCATCCAGCCACCTCACCCTCTGTCATCCCCTTCTCCTCCTGCCTCCAATCCCTCCCAGCATCAGAGTCTTTTCCAATAAGTCAACTCTTCGCATGAGGTGGCCAAAGTACTGGAGCTTCAGCTTTAGCATCATTCCTTCCAAAGAGATCCCAGGGCTGATCTCCTTCAGAATGGACTGGTTGGCTCTCCTTGCAGTCCAAGGGACTCTCAAGAGTCTTCTCCAGCACCACAGTTCAAAAGTATCAATTCTTCAGAGCTCAGCCTTCTTCACAGTCCAACTCTCACATCCATACATGACCACAGGAAAAACCATAGCCTTGACTAGACAGACCTTAGTCGGCAAAGTAATGTCTCTGCTTTTGAATATACTGTCTAGGTTGGGCATAACTTTTCTTCCAGGGAGTAAGCGTCTTTTAATTTCATAGCTGCAGTCACCATCTGCAGTGATTTTGGAGCCCTCAAAAATAAAGTCTGACACTGTTTCCACTGTTTCCCCATCTATTTCCCATGAAATGATGGGACCAGATGCCATGATCTTCATTTTCTGAATGTTGAGCTTTAGGCTAACTTTTTCACTCTCCTAACAGATTAAACATATCCTGTGTCACTGGAACTCTTACAAGTGAAAATCTAAATTCCTTAACCAAGCATAAGAACACTTTCATAATGTGTCTTACAGCGCATCCTCAAATCTCCAGTTATTCTTCCAAAACCTCTGGCAGTTCTACCTTTTAGTTTCAGACTTAATCTCACATACTTTATCTGAGAACATGGTTGCTTCGGTTGAACATTCTTGTGGTTTAATGATGTTTCTTACATTTAATATATATATTAATATAAACTTATTTTTTAAATAGATGAATTTATATAAAATATAAATATACTTAGCATATTATATAAATAATGAATGTATATCTATATAAATAAATAAATGTTTCATATTGCATGCATGCTTCACTTGTGTCTGACTCTTTGTGACCCTATGCACTGTGGCCCACCACATTCCTCTGTCTGTGGGATTCTCCAGGCAATGGATTGCCATGCCCTCCTCCAGGCAATCTTCCCAACCCAGGGATCAAACCCACATCTCCTGTATTGCAGGCAGATTCTTTATCACTGAGCCAAAGGGGAAGCCCATATTTCATATTAAGAACATACAGAAAACCTAAGATTCCATCTTTGTACTGGGAAAATATCTTCAGTATAACCATTTCAACTTTTAGAATAAATATTTAGAAATTTAGCCTATGGATTGTTTACCTATGAACACAAAGGTACCTGTCACAAAGTTATATGGCAGAAAATTTTGTATATGAAAGGCAGAATGTGTGCACATGTGTGCTTAAGTGTGCAAAATCCTGTTTCTAAATATGTATGTGTAGGATCGGCACACATTCATGAAGATATCTGGGAGATACACAAGGAAATATTCATGATATTACTTCCAGATAGTGGTTATCAAGGAAGAAGAGTCAGAATTTTGTATTTTTTACTGTACATCCTGCTACATGATTTGATTTTTAAATCAAATTTATATATGTTAATCATACATATTAAATGCAAATGTTTATAAAAAATAAATGCTCTTGTCCATAAATAATTAATTACAAAGATGATAATTTCAGGAGCAAGATATGTCACTTTGCAATTGTTGCATCTATTATTTTTAGATGCTTTCCAGGAGGTATTAGTGGCAAAGATACCATCTGCCAATGCAGGAGACATAAGAAATGAAGGCTCTATCGCTGGGTCAGGAACATCCCCTGGAGAAGGGAATGGCAACTCATTCCAGTATTCTTGCTTGGGAAATCCTATGGACAGAGAAGCCTGATGGGCCATAGGTGGCAAAGAGTCAGCCACAACTGAAGTGACTTTGCACACACATTCTTTCTAGTGTACCTTGATCTTCCCTTTCTAGTAGCTGTGATTATTTCATTTAGATAGGTGTTCCCAGAATATTTTATTCCAACTCTCATTAATATATTGTCTGTTCCTGTGAACCTTTACAGTATTGAGCAGCAGATCTGAACACATGCTCTCTGTTGGCAGCCAACTCCCAAAGAGTCAAAAGCTGAAAGCATATAATTTATATCCAAATCACTAGTTAATTAAGATAGCTATTGTCTCCAGGGAATGTGTTTTTCCAATTGATGTTTCTCTATTTGAAAAATGGAACAGTGGGCAAGTATTTATTTATTTTTTTTAGATTTTTATTCCCCTCAACACTTGTTCAGTTGAGTATCTATAGAAGAAATGGAGATGTTTAGAAATGCACACCTGGACATCAAAAGTGACAGAACTTGAAATGACTTATTAGGTATTAATTTGTAAGTCTACCACAATTTGATAATTAATGACCGTATTGTAGATAATTTAAAGTTAGCATATATATGTATATGTATGTATGTCAAGTACAAAGAGTCAAGAATAGAAAAATTTCAATGAAAGAAACTCCAGAGTAAAAGGAGCTAGTGAAAGAAAGAGGAAAAGAACATTTAAGAAAATCCAAAGAGCATAGCATCTTAGAACCTGAGGTAGATTTCAAAAAGACACAGGGTCAGAAGTTCTAAATGCTTGGTACATGACAAAAGATTTGAAGGGTCAGGAAGACCTGGACATAAGGCATGAATTACTGGAGAAAAAGAAAGTGGCATTGGAAAAGAAAGAAGGAAAAGTACATGAATTGAACATCCAGAGAAAACAGGAGAAGACGTGGAGTGGGAAGGGAGCCCAGATAAATTAATACATTGTTAATTTTGGAAAGTAGTTAGGGAGATCAGAAAGATATCAGACCAGGTGAATAGATGAAAGCAATTGGGGGAAACTTGAGAAAGCTCAGGCTGATAACTGTGGGCTTTGATGGGCTAAGCATAAAAGGCATCAGGATTAGAGAAGAGCTTGGGGTGAGTTTTATAATCCCTGTGGTAGAAAATGGAAAGTGAAAGTGAAGTCACTCAGTCGTGTTCGACTCTTTGCGACCCATGGATTGTAGCCCACAAAGCTCCTCCATCCATGGGATCCTCCAGGCAAGAATACAGGAGTGGATTGCCATTTCCTTCTCCAGGGGATCTTCCCAACCCAGGGATTGAACTCAGGTCTCCCACATTGCAGGCAGACGCTTTAACCTCTGCACCACCAGGGAAGCCCGGATAATGGAAGGGACAGTCAACTGGATCTAAGTTTGGGGGTGATGATTCTGGGGTAGCTTGAGGTCTTAGAGGTTCCCCTAGATCATTTAAAAAGCATTAGTTACTCAGTCGTGTCTGACTCTTTGCAACCCCATAGACTGTAGACTGCTGGGCTCCTCTATTAATGGAATTCTCCAGGCAAGAATACTGGAGTGGATTGTCATGCTCTTCTCCAGGGAGCTCTTTCTGATCAAGGAATCGAACCAAGATCTCCCGCACTGGCAGGCAGATTCTTTACCCTGAGCCACCAGGGAAGGTCATTTAAAGAAAGAGCCAATTTACTAAACAGTCATGCTCACCAGTTACTGTGTAAGTATGCACTGTTGTTTTTTTTTTTTTTTAAATCTGCCTTTATCTTTTAATAAAAAACAAAACAAAAGCCTTGAGTTCTGAGTTGCCACAGCCTTTGCCCCTGAAAATCTCTGTGCTCTGCAGAATTATGTAAGGCTTTATATGAACATCTGCTTTTTATTTATCTTTGTTTATTTAAGTCCCTACTTTATTATTTTATAAACAGTAGCACAGATAACGAAATTAAGGATGGTTATTTTTGTTGGAGAAGAGTTTTAAACAGTGCTCAGCAAGAATAAAAAATTTTAGCTGTCAGGAAAAGTTGCAAATTCACCTCTTTTCAGAAAAAAAACTGTTTAATATTTATTTGAGTAGAAAATCTGAGTTCAGTCCCTGGGTTGAGAAGATCCCCTAGAAAAGGAAATGGCAATCCACTCCAGTATTCTTGCATGCAGAACTCCATGGACAGAGGAACCTGGTGGGCTATATAGTCCATGGGGTTGCAGAGTCGGACATAACTGAGAGACTCACATTTTTACATTTTTTGAGCAGAAAATGTGTTTTCTCCAATGTTTATTTATGCATTATGATAGTAGAAGGTTGTTCAAGGCTTTGCAGCTTTTGGTAATGCAGATTTGAGGGTAGCACTCTGTGGCAAATCCAACTGGGATGAAATACAGAAGGGTGCTTAAAGTATGATGGAACTGTGCTTCTGTCTGGCAATGTTTAAAGGCTGATAGGGATATACTGGACTTTCCATATAAAGGTAATTATACTAACATTTTAGGATTTTCAACACATGCATTTGGGATTGTTGAAAAGATTCAAGTGAGTAAATTTAAAGACTGCATTGGCTTTACTCAGGGGCTTCCCAGGTAGAACTAGTGGTAAAGAATCCGCCTGCCAATGCAGGAGATGCAAGAGACGTGGGTTCCATCCCTGGGTCAGAAAGAGCGGCTGGAGTAGGAAATGGCAACTTAATTCAATATTCTTTCCTGGAAAATTCCAGGGAAAGAAGAACCAGGTAGGCTACTGTTCATGAGGTCAACAAGAGTCGCACACAACTGAGCAACTGAGCACACGTGCTTTATTCAACAATGCATGATTCGGGTAGCCTCCAATACACCAAATGGAAAGGAGATCCAAGGAACTGTAAGAAATGGAAGAATTTTAAGGTCAGGAACAAGGGGGCAGGAACAAGGAAGTTATTCTAGACAAAAATGCAGATTGCTTATGGAAAGGTCAATGACTTTCAGGGATATAATGGGTTGACTTTAGGGGATATAATGTGTCAACTTTAGGGGATAAAAGGGGTCAAAGAAGAGGTGGCAAGAGAACACAGAAGAACTGTACAAAAAAGATCTTCATGACCCAGATAATCACGATGGTATGATCACTCACCTAGAGCCAGACATCCTGGAATGTGAAGTCAAGTGGGCCTTAGAAAGCATCACTACGAACAAAGCTAGTGGAGGTGATGGAATCCCAGTTGAGCTATTTCCAATCCTAAAAGATGACGCTGTGAAAGTGCTTCACTCAAAATGCCAGCAAATTTGGAAAACTCAGCATTGGCCACAGGACTGGAAAATGTCAGTTTTCATTCCAAGAAAGGCAATGCCAAAGAATGTTTAAATTACCACACAATTGCACTCATCTCACATGCTAGTAAAGTAATGCTCAAAATTCTCCAGGCCAGGCTTCAACAGTACATAAATTGTGAACTTCCAGATGTTCAAGCTGGATTTAGATAAGGCAGAGGAAACAGAGATCAAATTGTCAACATCTGCTAGATCATCAAAAAAAGCAAGGGAGTTCCAGAAAAAGATCTATTTCTGCTTTATTGACTATGCCAAAGCCTTTGACTATGTGGAGCACAATAAACTGTGGAAAATTCTTCAAGAAATGAGAATACAAGACCACCTGACCTGCCTCTTGAGAAACCTGTATGCAGGTCAGGAAACAACAGTTAGAACTGGACATGGAACAACAGACTGGTTCCAAATAGGAAAAGGAGTACATCAGGATGTATATTGTCATCGTGCTTATTTAAATTATATGCAGAGTACATAATGAAAAATGCTGGGCTGGATGAAGCAAAAGCTGGAATCAAGATTGCTGGGAGAAATATCAATAACCTCAGATATGCAGATGACACTGCATATCAAACCCTTATGGCAGAAAGTGAAGAAGAACTAAAGAGGCTCTTGATGAAATTGAAAGAGGATAGTGAAAAAGTTGGCTTAAAGCTCAACATTCAGAAAACTAAGATCATAGCATTAGGTCCAATCACTTCATAGCCAATAGATGGAGAAACAGTGGAAACAGTAGCTGACTTTATTTTTTTGGGCTCCATAATCACTGAAGATGATGACTGCAGCCATGAAATAAAAGACACTCCTTGGGAGAAAATTATGACCAACCTAGACAGCATGTTAAGAAGCAGAGATGCTACTTTTCCAACAAAGGTCTATATAGTCAAGGCTATGGTTTTTCCAGTAGTCATGTATGGATGTGAGAATTGGACTGTGAAGAAGGCTGAGTGCTTAAGAATTGAGGCTTTTGAACTGTGGTGTTGGAGAAGACTCTTGAGAGCCCCTTGGACTGCAAGGAGATCCAACCAGTCAATCCTAAAGGAGATCAGTCCTGAATATTCATTGTAAGGATGGATGCTGAAGCTGAAACTCCACTACTTTGGCCACCTGCTGTGAAGAGCTGACTCATTTGAAAAGATCCTGATGTTGGGAAAGATTGAAGGTGGGAGGAGAAAGGGACGATAGAGGATGAGATGGTTGAATGGCATCACAGACTCAATGGACATGAGTTTAAGTAAACTCCGGGAGTTGGTGATGGTCACGGGGAGGCCTGGCATGCTGCAGTCTTTGGGGTCACAAAGAGTCGGACTCAACTGAGTGACTGAACTGAACAGAAGGGGTCAATCAGGTAGATGACCTAACTAGTGCTGATTAGGTGATTCCAGATTGACTGGTTTAAGACTCCATTTCTACATCTCCATCTCTGTTCCTGACCTGCACATTGGTTCATCCTTATCATTTTTCTAGATTCCACATATATGTGTTAATACACAATACTTGTTTTTCTCTTTCTGACTTACTTCATTCTGTGTAATATGCGTTAGGTTCATGCACACAGTGGGGGAAGGAGAGAGAGTGATGGATTGAGAAAGTGGCATTGACATAATTCACTACCATGTATAAAATATCTAGAGGGAAGCTGCTACATAATACCGGGAACTCAATTTGGTGCTCTATGATGACCCAAAGGAGTGGGATGGGGGTGGGCAGGAGGAAGTCTCAAGAGGGAGGGGATATATGTGTACTTATACCTGATTCATGTAGTTACACAGCAAAAACTATCACAAAATTGTAAAGCTATTATCCTCCAATTAAAAGTAAAGTGTAAAATGAATACATTGAAATCTAAACAAACAAACAAACAAAAAAACCCACTCCATTTCTGGGATACCTGGGATGTAGTAAAGTTAAGTCTAGGTTTGGTGAGATGGGATTTAGCATAAATGACACTATTTGGGGCCTGTTGTCTTATTTTTAATCGGTTACATTGTTGTCCCAACCCTGTATTTTCCATGAGGAAGGCTGTTCTCTGATATTTCTTGGTTATCGGTTGCATTTCTGTTCCTTCCAAGAAGGTAGAATAAATTATCTGATTAATGACTCATGGGAAGGCAGTAGCCTGTGTAGCTAGGTTCTCTGTTTTCCCTTTTCTCAGAGAGCTCATCCACCTTGTATGTTTTTACAGGTGAGACCATCACATAATAGGATCATTTTCCTCTCCCTGGGACTAAGTGAACCCACTGGTCTAATTTTAAGTTTCAAGATTCAAAAAACCCACAATTGTTGCTACACATTTAAGATATGTCTTCAAATTTAGCATTTTTCAGTAATAAAGGTGAGTTTTGCCTTTATAGTAGTATCATCCGATAACACATTTGTCTCTCATAATGAACTCAAAACACAGGCAGTGACAGATTTGTTAGTTGAGGATGGAGAAGATCAATTAATGTCCTTCACCAGAAAATGTCCTGATGGTAAAGGAGACAGTTGACATTTGTATAGAAAGTGCAATGATCTTGCACTGTGATTTTACAGGACTTTTCCCATACCTCCACTCTATAATCTATCTCATTGTTAAAATGGTTCATTTATTTATTTCTTATTCATTTCTATGTTCAGCTCTAGCTGAGTGAGTGGAGCCTAATGTGTACTTAATAATTATTTGCAGAATGAATAAATGAATGGAATTCAATGATTTTTAATGAATAGAAATCTCATTCTCTTTTCTATAGTTTTAATTTTAAAATAATAAATATAGAACCTGATATTTAAAAATTATAACACTAAGTATTTGGTAATTCTTCTATAACATCTAGCATATTATAATGAACAAAATATCCCATATTTTATGACTAATTTGTCATTTTACAATTATTAGGTGTGAATCTGAATTTTAAAAGGGTTATTTTAATTAGATTGAATGATTATGTAGTATTAATAGCAGAGATAGAAAATCATGTAATTAATCCCAAAATAGAAAAAAAAAAGTCACATGAAAATAAGAGGCAGCATGATGTAGACCAAGGTAAAATTATTATTACTATTATAACTGTATTGTTACTGCTATTATTACAAATAAATGCTATTAACAGATATAATGAAGATACAATTAGACTTCTTAGTTTAGAGGTTTATTCAGAATTACAACTAAAAATTAGTTGTGGAAATTATGGACAAAAATGAAATTGAAAATAAAGCCACAAAAATCTATAATGATTTAAAAGAAAATGGGTACAAAATATTACATCTCTGAATTTGAGACCATGTAGTTTAAAACCTTTAAAGACCTTGCTAGCTTTCCAATGAAGCTTGCATGCACAGATGCATACAGTGTTTTGAATAATTAGAACTTGCATTTTCACAAAGGAAACTGGGTTCTTTGTAGTTAGGACAAGAAAACTCAATTTGAAAATTATTACAGTGATAAGATCAAAACTAATTTTTCACGTTATTCATATATGAAGTTGCCAACTCATACAAGTCACTTTGGGGATAGATGTGTGTATTAGTTTCTTGATCAGTTAATATTAACAGGGTACACATTTCTGGTGTATACTAAAACACATCCTTTACTAAAACCAATGTGAGGAATGGGGGGAGTACCATTAATATGACTAAGGGTTGTTGAAGCCATAAAGTCTCATTGCAAATATATTTTTCAGTGAAAAAAAATATATTGTTTAATGTGGCCCTTCACAATTCACATAACTAGTATTTGTTCTTGATGACTAGATGTAATTGAATATCGAATAAACAAATGGAAAACATATTTATGTGCCAAACTTTTGCAAAAGAGGCTTTTACTTTAAGTTTTAGCATTGAGTGCAGTTCACTTGGGCTTCCCATGTGACCCTAGTGGTAAAGAACCCACCTGCCAATGCAGGAGACGTCAGGATCTCAGGTTTGGTCCCTGTGTCAGGAAGATTCCCTGGAGAAGGGCATGGTGACACACTCCAGTATTCTTGCCTGGAGAATCCTTTGGACAGAGGAACTTGGTGGGCAATAGTCCATGGTGTCGCACAGAGTTAGGCATGCCTGAAGCGACTTAGCACGCATCACATGTCGTGAAAGGTGATCTACTCTGTATGCACAATTTATAACCTCTTCGTATAAGGAATATAATATTTTCATAGAAAAAGCACAAAATGGTTCAACTGTGCTGATAAGCTTTTCCAAATAGATGTATTCATCTCAGGGAAAAAGTGTGATTAGGAACAAGAATCTTTATACACAAGAACGTCAGTCACTATCCTGAGAGACGCTGGCACCATGTTTGTATGAGTGCCAAGTCGCTTTAATGTTGTCCTACTCTTTGCGACATTATGGACTGTAGCCCGCCAGGCTCCTCTCTCCACGGAATTTTTCAGGCAAAATATTGGAATGGGTTGCCATTTCCTCCTCCGGAGGATCTTCCCTGCCCAGGGATCGATTTTGCATCTCTTCTGTCTCCTGCCTTCGAAGGCAGGTTCTTTACCACTAGCACCTCCTGGGAAGCCCCCTGTTTACTTTTCCCCAAACACTTCAAGCAGCTATTACAAGTCAGATTGTCAGAATCTAGGAAAAGGCTGCACGTCTCAAAACCAAGTTGCAAGGGTAATAATTTAGTGAATTGCATGATAAAATATAAAATTATCTGGTAAAACAAAAGAGAAAAAATGACAGATATTGTTATTGTACAAGGTGTATATTTCCTTCTTGTACTCATGGATTCTTTTATTTTCTGTAACATCGCATGGTCCAACCTTCCTATTAACCATGCTTTCGGTGGCAAGAAAAGCTAATTAATAAAATGAATTTTTGTAAGCCTGCTTGGGCAGCTGGATTTGGAAGAGTTTTAAGGTTTCAAAGAATGCAATCATCCATTCCTAAAGAGTGATGCATTAGATCATGTATTTGTGGCAAGACAGACAATTCCACAGTGCATTTTTTCCCCCATAATGAAAGCTTTAATTTTTCTGTTGTTTTTCTTAGAAATTGAATTTTTGTTGGAAATGGACTAGATTCTTCAAGATTTAAAAAAAAATATGTCAAGGTTTCAGAAACCCCAAACTATTTTTCAAAGTCATAATTATATATAACATGGGAGAAATCTGACACTGTTGTGTCCTTTAATAATATAGTTTTACAAGAAACTGATTTTTTTTTCTTTTCAGAATTGTTTATGGGGTTCATGTTAAATCATAGGAAAATAATTTTATCAATATGTAATCTTGGTGAAAAGCATAACATATTTGCTGCACTGACATAAGTAAGCAGATGTACCTAACTTGTTTCAAAGTGCTTTCCTTCTGAGAATCTACTCTTTCCAGTTACAGAAGTTTGCAAAAATTCAGAATATAATTTGCTAAGGTCAGGTTTCTTATAGATATTTTCTACCATTGATGGAGGTGTAAATCTACACTGCAGGATTGTCTTTCTTGATGACCAAGGAACCATTCAGTTGAAATATAATCATCAATAAAGAGGGTCCTATCTCATACTCACTGTGAGTTGGTAGGTGCTTACTTCCATGGGCAGCAATTAGAAAACCTCAACAGACCTGTCCATTCCATTCATCTAGCACATTTCCATTAGCTCATTTCGTTGTCCTCCATTCTGTTTCAGCAAAGTTGAGCTCAATCCCTTTCACCAATTGCAGCAAACTCTCTCTTCTATTAAAATAGTTTTATATTTGCTAAGTGAAGTATGCATTTATTGTTAATGTTACTATACTATTAAACTGGTCCAGTGCAATATATATATATATATATGTGTGTGTGTGTGTGTGTGTAGCCAGACTTGATAGCCTGGTATGAATGATGCAGGGCTTGATATATGCTAGGAATAGTTAGCTTGTTCTCATTTTCACTTCCTGGAAAATCACAAAGGAAAAGGTTGCAATTTAGTTACAAAACTACTCTGTGGATGTTGTGAAAGTTACAAACACTTTGCAACTATATAGCTCTAGTTTTCAATTAGTTGAGAACCTAGGGAAGAGAAACATAAAAAACTCATACTTCAAAAAAAATGTTACTGCCTGCCTGGTATCCAAGGAAGTAGAAAGTTCAAATTTAAAATAAGAATAAAGCTTGATATCTGAGAAATAATAGTTACAGTATAATAATTTTATGTATGATGCTTTATTTTAACCTTGTAGCCTATGGGGAAAAATAAGTTAAATCTTGATGAAATGGAAATTGAAAAAGATGAAAAGTACTCCTGCATCATTCTACTCAAGCTAGTACTCTTCCTGTTTTTAATTCAAACTGACTCAATGTATTCCAAAGTTTTGGTGGACACAGTTTATGAATTTGGAATATAAAGGAAATAATCTGTAAAAAATTAAAACCCTCTCTATATCATTCTGGGTTTCCCTGATTGCTCAGTGGTAACGAATCTGCCTGCCAATTCAGGAAACACAGAACATGGGCTCGACCCCTGGTTCAGAAAGATACCCTGGAGTAGGAAATGGCCCCTGACTCCTGTATTCTTGCCTGGAAAATTTCATGGACAGAGGATTCTGGCAGGCTCCGGCAGTCCATGGGGTAGCAAAGAGTTGGACATGACTGAGCAACTGAGCACATACACACCCACAAATAGCATTCTAGTCCCAATCAATCATTTCGACTTATAAATTTTAGAAATTTAGGATATGGATATGGTTACCTATGAACACAAAGATACATGTCACACATTTCTAAGGCAGGAATTTTTGTATATGAAAGGTAGAATGTGTGGATGTGTGTGCTTGTGTATGCCAAATCCTGTTTTTATATGTGTGTGTAAATCTGCACAAATGCATGAAAATATCTGGGAGATACACAGGAAATGTTTACAGTATTACTTCTAGGCAGTGATTCTCAGAGTCAAAGAAGAGGAGTTAGATTTTTATATTTCTTATTGTACATTCTGCTGCATGGTTTGATTTTTTAAAATCATATTTGTATATGTTAATTATACACATTAAATACAGCTGTTTATAAACAGGAAATGATTTTGTTCATAAACAAAATCATCTTAGTACTGAGATGATAATTTCAGGAGCTAGATATGTCACTTTGTGATTATTGCATATAGTGACATAAGATGAAATACGTTTATTCCATGATTTTGATCAGTAGAAAGAATCCCCTTTGCTTGTTAGAGACTTAAAAAGACAGGGAGCCTTTTGTATGCACAGCAAATGCATGCTTCACAGGAAGAATATCTTGTATAATTTAAACGGGGACCCTGAAATTCCATCTTATATCATAGGACACTAGTTTATACCCGGACCATCAGTACCTGGTAATAATAATACACTGACAACTGTATCTTGATTTTCAGAATTAAATGGCAAATATAGATACTCTATGACCTGAAACTGCTGGAGTACAGTACGATTTACATAGAGACACCAGGCATTAATCATTTAGGTAAAACTAGTTAAATAGTCACGAGTTTGATTATTGAATTTAAACATTTAATATGGTTTAAGGCAATTAGCTTTGCGCATTCGGGGGAAATGAAAAGTGTTGTGTCTTGGGAAGGGCAATGTGGGCTTGTTAAAGAATCCATGACATATGAAGAGAGTTAACCTAAGTCGTATGCACTGAGCGTGAAATAGGAAATGCAGCTCTCTGAGCCACCCGTTAAGATCCTCTTATCTCCCTGCAGAAGGAAACTGAACTTTACGTGTTGCTGGGGCTAGTGAGGCAGCTTACTATGTTTATCACGAATGGGGGCTGGGAGTCTAGTTAAAAAAGATTTTATACTCTTGGCTTCAGAGCAAAACCAGCTGCAGAAATAACCCCCTCACCACCACCATTACCAAGCACAATCTATGGAGCACCACATCTACATAGATTCTGTCAGAGCCAGGCTAACGGAAATCAACCCTAAATCCCGTCGGCAAACGGATAAATGAACATTGTTTTCACCCTGTATTCCTATTTTTCTTAGAATACTCTGATTTTCCAGGGTTAGGGGGCATTGTTTCTATGTTTTCTTTCAGAAGTGGTAGCAGCTCTCAGTTTGAGAAAGTGGACTGATGTTAAACCATAGGCAAGACCCTGTTATTGATAAAGAGTTACTGGCATTTCGAAGTTGTGAGACAATTCACCTTTCTGAGTCTCATAGCCAGGTTGACTTATTTGAGATTATATTTCTCCAAAGCCACAGGAAGATCAAACCTTCCCTCTCCTTTGCCCTTGCCCTTGCTAAAGTCTTAACAGAAACATTTTATTCCTGATGTTGAACTCTTGTTTCTTGTTGGATAATAGGTATGGTTCAAGTTCATATTTATCTATTTTTTCAGTGTGTCATCTTCCTTTTCTGATGCATTTTGGCCAGAAGCACACCCATTAGAATGGTAGAATCAAAGCTTAAATGTCTACTGCCCCTCAGCAATATGTTACGAATGAGTTGACACTGCAATGAAAATAAAGACACCAGACAGATGTCTGCAGATAGAAGATCTATTTACAGTACATTCTCTTGACAGCTGATGACATCACATAAGCCATTTCCAATGATTTGAATAATGAGGGGAAGTTCTGCCCCTGAATCATCCACTCCAAGTATCAGTTTAGATGCAATTCTGATTTATTTTGGAAGTCCTGGGACGTAAGGAGCAAACTCCTATTCCTTATTCTAAAAACAAAGGAGAAGATCTGGGGACTATAATCCACCAATGAGACTTCCCATGCTGAATATTCTAAAGCAGTGGTTCTGACTTTAAGTTATGGTTAAGGATTGGGATAATTGAATTTTTGAAATCTAGGGCTGTTATTCCATCCAGCAAAGAAGACAAAGTAGATAATTTAAAGTTACTTTAATAAGGATTTATTAGATGGGAAAATAAATTTGAGTCCAATAAATCCTATTTCTTTAATGCACACAGATTTCCATAGATTAGAAATTAATCAAAACTTTTGAGAAATCAGATGAACTTGAAAAATCTTAAGATATATTGTTGGGGAAAAAAGAAGTTATGTTGTTGATTTTTAAAAATAATGTGCTATTTGTTAAAAATGAAGTGTTAAAAATATTAGCAGTCCCAAAGATTTCAGAGCAATAGTTTGGCCTCAGTAATCATCATGACTAATCCATTAGACTGCAAGGAGATCCAGCCAGTCAAGCCTAAAGGAAATCAGTCCTGAATATTCATTGGAAGGACTGATGCTGAAGCTGAAACTCCAATACTGTGGGCACCTGATGTGAAGAACTGACTCATTTGAAAAGACCCTGATGCTGGGAAAGATTGAAGGCGGGAGGAGAAGGGGACGACAGAGGGTGAGATGGTTGGAAGGCATCACCGACTTGATGGACATGAGTTTGAGTAAGCTCCGGGCATTGGTGATGGACAGGGAAACTTGGTGTGCTGCAGTCCTTGGGGTCACAAAGAGTTGGACATGACTGAGGGCCTGAACTAACACATAATAAATTTTAATAAACTCCAGACTGCATTCTGAATTATATAATACATATCTAGGGCTATGCATAATTCTGATAAAAAGATTTATTATAGCACATAAGTAGCTGGATAGAACAGAAATCAAGATGGGTAAGAAATATCAAAGAAAAAGCTCAATCAGATTCCTATTATATTTCCATTAGCAAAAGACCAGGAGATATCACTGAAATTCCATTCATTTTTGTAAAGAATGAGAAATTACTGTGATCACTCTTTGATCTTTTCACCTGGCTTTTAGCAGGTTCATTGGTAATTTTTTCTTAAAATTGTCCTAATCCTTAAAAATCTTCTATGTTTCACACAAAAAGAAGCTTGGTAAAAAACTTTGACCATCTCTACAGGCATACTTGGGTCTTGAATCTTGGCTATAAACTAACTAAACTTAAATTTTGTTATTGGAACAATTGTATAGGCACTAGGAACGTGTTATTTGTGGAGACAAAGACAAGAGAGAAAGTATTTTATATTGACCCTTTCTTTTCTGATAGGATCCAAGTAAGAGAACAAAATCTGTTGGGTCCATGAGACAGAAAGTGTGTAGACAAAATACCAACTTTACAAAGATGCCAAATGGAAGATTGAACTGAACTAGATCTTTGATATTATCTTTGAGTCACTGAAATCATCCTGAAACAACTAACCTCCAAACATCTAAAGAAATAAAGAAAAATGACCTAAACCATTGATTCTTTTAGTTCAGTTCAGTCACTCAGTTGTGTTGAATCTTTGCCATCCCATGGATGCCAGGCCTCCCTGTCCATCACCAACTACTAGAGTTTACTCAAACTCATATCCTTTGAGTCGGTGATGCCATCTAACCATCTCATCCTTTGTCGTCCCCTTCTCCTCCCACCTTCAATCTTTCCCAGCATTAGGGTCTTTTCAAATGAGTCAGTTCTTCACATCAGGTGCCCAAAATATTGGAGTTTCAGCTTCAACATCAGTCCTTCCAATGAATATTCAGGACTGATTTCCTTTATGATGGACTGGTTGGATCTCCTTGCAAGTCCAAAGGACTCTCAAGAGTCTTCTCCAACACCACAGTTCAAAAGCATCAATTCTTTAGCGCTCAGTTTTCTTTATAGTCCAACTCTCACATTCATACATGTCTACTGGAGAAACCATAACCTTGACTAGATGGACTTTTGTTGGCAAAGTAATGTCTCTGCTTTTTAATATGCTACTAGATTGGTCATAACTTTTCTCCCAAGGAGTGAGTGTCTTTTAATTTCATGGCTGCAATCACCATCTGCAGTGATTTTGGAGCCCCCCCCCCAAATAAAGTCCCTCACTGTTTCCTCATCTATTTGCCATGAAGTGATGGGACCAGATGCCACGATCTTAGTCTTCTGAATTGTTGAGTTTTAAGCCAACTTTTTTACTCTCCTCTTTCACTTTTATCAAGAGCCTCTTTATTTCTTCTTCACTTCCTGTCATAAGGGTGGTGTCATCTGCATATCTGAGGTTATTGATATTTCTCTCAGCAGTCTTCACTAAGGAGGCAGATCAAGTGGTCAGGTATTCCCATCTCTTGAAGAATTTTCAAGTTTGTTGTGATCCACACAGTCAAAGGCTTTGGCATAGTCAATAAAACAGAAGTAGATGTTTTCTGGAACTCCTTTTTTGATGATCATGCAGATGTCGGCAATTTGATCTCTGGTTCCTCTCCATTTTTTATAACCAGCTTGAACATCTGGAAGTTCACAATTCATGTACTGTTGAAGCCTTGCTTGGAGAACTTTGAACATTACTTTACTAGCATGTGAGATCAGTGCAACTGTGCTATAGTTTGAGCATTCTTTGGCATTGCTTTTCTTTGGGATTGGAATGAAAACTGACCTTTTCCAGTCCTGTGGCCAATGCTGAGTTTTCCAAATTTGCTGGCATATTGAGTGCAGCACTTTCACAGCATCATCTTTTAGGATTTGAAATAGCTCAACTGGAATTCTATTGCCTCCACTAGCTTTGTTCATAGTGATGCTTCCTAAGGCCCACTTGACTTTGCATTACAGGATGTCTGGCTATAGGTGAGTGATCATACCATCATGATTATCTGGGTCATGAAGATCTTTTTTGTATAGTTCTTCTGTGTTCTTGCCACCTGTTCTTAATATCTTCTGCTTCTGTTAGGTCTATACCATTTCTGTCCTTTATTGAGCCCATCTTTGCATGAAGTGATCCCTTGGTATCTTAAATTTTCTTGAAGAGATTTCTAGTCTTTCCCATTCTATTATTTTCCTCTGTTTCTTTGCATAGGTCATTGGAGAAGGATTTCTTATATCTTCTTGGTATTCTTAGAACTCTGCCTTCAGATGGGAATATCTTTCCTTTTCTCCTTTGCTTTTCACTTCTCTTCTTTTCATAGCTATTTGTAAGGCCTCCTCAGACAGCCATTTTTCTCTTTTGCATTTATTTTTCTTGGGGCTGGTCTTGATCCCTGTCTCCTGTACAGTGTCTTGAACCTCAGTCCATAGTTCATCAGGCACTGTATCAGATCTAATCCCTTGAATCTATTTCTCACTTCTACTGTCTAATCATTACGCATTTGATTTAGGCCATACCTGAATTGTCTAGTGGTTTTCCCTACTTTCTTCAATTTAAGTCTGAATTTGGCAACAAGGAGTTCATGAGCTGAGCCACAGTCAGCTCATGGTTTTGTTTTTGCTGACTCTATAGAGCTTCTACATCTTTAGCTGCAAAGAATATAATCAATCTGATTTTGGTATTGATCATCTGGTGATGTCCATGTGTAGAGTCTTCTCTTGTGTTGTTAGGAGAGGGTGTTTGCTATGACCAGTGTGATCCCTTGGCAAAACTCTATTAGCCTTTGCCCTGCTTCATTCTATACTTCATAGCCAAAATTGCCTGTTACACTAGGTGTTTCTTGACTTCCCACTTTTGGATC